>NW_023476752.1:0-2950 GCF_013731165.1 Rhagoletis pomonella
GTTTGAGAGAGATCCGGGTTGAAAACCTCGAGCAGCGAATTTTTTTTAATCTTTTTTTATTTATTTAATTTGCTTTTAAGTATTAGATTTCATTGCCTTACTTAATTGCATTTAGTTATAAGAAGCATATCTTATTTCATTTATTTATTTTTTTAAAGATTTTATTGTTTTGAAAAGAAAAATATATTTTTTAATCTCACAAAATTTTAGAAACGGATTTTATTTATCTTCCTTAATTAAATATACTTGCTTTTTTTTCAAAGCATGTAATTCTCTTTTTGGTTTTAGATTTTATTAAAGAAAAATATGTATTTTTTAAACTCACAAAATTTTTAGAAACGTACTTTACTAATCTTTTCAATTAAATATACTTGATTTTTTTTTTTCAAAATATGAAATTTTCTTTTTTGCTTTAGATTTAATTGTTGTATAAAGAAAAGTCCAATTAAAATTTTAGGACCTTATTTTATTTTTCCGTCTTTTTTCACTTTAACTTTTATTTTTAAGATTTTTTGTTAAAAATAAAAATATATTTTTTTCTAATTTCATATAATTTATAAGCACTATTTTCTTCTCTTTCATTTATTTTTTCCAACTACATTTTCTTTTACTTTTTAGTCTTCATTTGTTCAAAAAAAAATATTGCGTTCAAATTTTTAAAATATTTTTAGTTATTTTTGCTTAATTTTCATTTTATTTTTTATTTAATTTTCTGCTAAATTGCTAGTCTTCATTGTTTGAAAAAGGAAATTTAATACATTTTCTTAATTTGATTTAATTTTTAAAAAACTTATTGCTAAAAGGCAGACAGCATATCGCTAAGAACTAACTCCTCGTTAGCAGATCTTTCATTTAGTCTTTCGAAAGACGGTAACGAGCTTTCAAGATTGTCACCAGAATTGCCAATTGTCTTACGAATGACTTTTGTTTGTGGTGAGTTGAAAGACAGTTGCCAGAATTGGCTTGTTAGACTACTCTGTCATTAGTAATCGCCGACAAATATATCAACCGCACGTGCGTATGTATGTATACATGTTCTTGCATGACTTGGCAATTGATATTTCGTACGACGTCACTGCACTAAAAATTGCGGAGACCAATAGGGAAACAAGGTAGGAGACGAACTAGTTATGCTGCAAAGTAAACTAGCAATGACTTAGCTTAGAACCAGCAACTTTTACTACGGAGTTTGCGAAATTTCATAGAGTTATTCGCTGACTAAAACTGTGGATATGAGGTATTAAACATATGTACATACATTCTCCCATATTCTTGAAAAAAAGTACCATTAGAGTAAAGCAGGAAATCAACACTTTCACAGCCGCTGGTCAGCAGAAGCGTGAAGAAGTTCAGAGGGGTGGAAAAATCAAAAATTTGCCATTTCAAGACCCTGAAAAATCGTTTAGCCTTCAATTTCGAATGCCGCTCACTCTGCTGGTTACCATCGAACACTCACAAATTTGGTAATCACTCAACGACAATGGCATTGTTAGTGCAATCAATGTACCTTGGCTACTCAGTACAATGCTAGTTGATTGTGACTCCCTAGGCGGCAACATACTCCTACATACATATTTGCGTTGTGCAGCACAATTTTTGAAAATCAAGTTTTAGGCTACATATTTCCAAGTTTCTTTGTTGCATCCGTTACTCGGTGGTGGTGGTGGTATTGGTTGGTGGTGGTGCTGTTGGCATGCAAAGAGTTAAAAAATTTTCTCGTTAACTTTGACCTTGACGAAAAATTCGCTGTTCATTGTTCGTCACTGCTTATGTACACATTTCAGTGATTAAAGTCATGTGTGTGTCTGTGCATAGCGTAAATATTCTCGTAAGTTTGTTGCGGTTACCTTAGTGCGGCCACCTTGTTGGTGGGTAATACTTTTCACCTTTATGAGTACTTTTTCGTTGACGGCCTTAACACGGCAAAGGAATTTATTTGAGAACACACTACTGGTATGTATTAAAATCCTCTGTATATGCATAAATGCATACATACTATGCGAATATGTATGTCTGAAGTGTGTTCTGTTTTAATAGTCTCTTGGCATGTGCAACAACCGCTAACAATTTTTGTTCTGTTTTGGATTTTTCGCTTGCCAAAAACTTCAGTGCCTATAATTCGTGCAGTTGCTAGGCGGTAAAGTCACTTGCGGTGCCGGTTCGCGTCATGCGGAAGCTACGAAAGTACCCACTACTTAAGTTTGGACGTACACATAGCTGTGTGTTGAAGTGTTCTTTTTGCAATTTTGCGACCCTCACTCCATTTCTAGGTTATGGTAAATTGCCAAAAATATAATTCAGTTACCTTGTCGCAATCACGGTAAATAACCGCATACGGATATTTAAGCGTATTTCACTTTTATTAAATATTTACAAGAGGTACTTGTGTACTTGTATGAATATTCGATAATGGCGCGAGGTAATAGTCTCTTGAAACTTTATTATGAATAAAAAATAGCGTAAGAAAATCTATTTATATTGGTTTTATGATTTATACTAGCTTTTGTCCGCGGTCCCGCGCGCTTGATATACATGCTATAAAATGGCAGCTGCACTTTAATCTGTTATACCGAATGCAGTGGAATTGTTCTTATAATTCTGATGCTCTTACTCTTAATCCGGCCGCTCTCGATATTTCCCGACATTCTGTGATAAATATATATCACAGGAAATGGTCAATGCTTGCGCCAGGTGTTAAATTAACAGACATTTCTGTATGAAGATTGACATTATGGTGCCCATCGAAAATGTTTTTTTTTTTTGAATGTTCAAGACCTTACTCCCTAATTTTATGGGTTATTTTTGAGAAATATAGCCTTTTTATAGATTTTATAAAGGCCATTTAGAGGTCGCTACCTATCGAACCACAATTTCAAAATATGTAGTACTATCAAAACTGTAATCTATTTTTATACCCGAGCGCACTTGTGCACAAGGGTATTATAACTTT
>NW_023476753.1:0-2950 GCF_013731165.1 Rhagoletis pomonella
AGAGCTGCTTCGGCCGTTGAATTAAAAGCGAAATAAATCTCCTTTACACTCCTACGCGTCTCGCCGCATTTGGCGCCTCACGGAGTATGTTTTTTTATTAGAACGACAAACAATAAACATGAAATACAATAATTTTAATCTTAGATTTAACATCTAACTCACATTTTATTATAATAACATTTATATCACAGGAAAGAATTTATACATAAACACACATCAATTGTTTTGTTTCTGCTTTCGCTGACGTCCATTTCTGTGTAAGCGCTGTTTGTGCTGTCCACGTCTTCTTTAAAATTCATCATATTGTTAAGCTGCTGCTGTATGCGGACACTTTCCAATATCATTCGTCTTCTTTCAACATCTAAGATCATCGATTCGCGAAATCAGCTGTGTGTTCGTCGTTAGTCAGGTGTTTGTGAATTGTTTGCTTAGCGCTCTTTTCGTAGTGCCAATGTAGCATTTATTACAGCTTTCGTCTCCTTTGCCTTTGCAATTTATTTCATACACTACATTGCTTTGTTGTTCCTTCTGAACTTGGTCTTTTGTTTTTGTAAAGATTCTATATATTGTATTATGAGGTTTGTGAGCGTATCTAATTTTCTCATTTTCAATTATTCTACGTAGTGTTTGATAGTTTGTTAGCCCTAGTATGCTACTGCTATGTACTTTTTCCCTGTATTTTCTGTATGATTTGGGCGTGTAGTTTTGTTGAGTGTTCCCCCATTAGTCTTTCTATTAAGTTGCGCGGGTAGCTATGTTTGAAAAGTATATCGCGTATTTTATTGTTGTTTTCTTTGTTAAACCTTAAGCTGCTTATGCTGCGTAATTGCCGTATGAGACTATTGGCAGTGTTAATTTTGTCTCCTGATTTCGCATACCAATTAAAAATTAAGTCTTTCTCGTTGCGATGTATTTCTATATCTAGGAAGACTATTTTGTTGTTATATTCCTTCTCCGTTGTGAATTGTATCTTGGTATGTGTGTATTTAATGTCGTCAGTATATCTTCGACGTCTTTGATTGTTGTTGTTGTAACAGCATACAAATTACCCAAAGAGATTTTGGGGAGTGTTGCTGGAGTGATAATCATTGTCATATTTGTTTATGTATTTAATATATATGTCCTTACGTTTTAATTCAGCAGTCGTTCAATATTTTGTCAAGTACAATGTCTGCTATTGTTGGAGATAGTGGGTTACCCATTGGCATACCATAATTTGTTGGTAAAAAGTATTGTTGCATATAAAATAATTGTTGTTCCCGTAAACAAAAGTCTAGTATTTTCTGAAACTGTGTTTTCCCAATTTTTTAGTGATTCTCCAACTTTTGCCACTTCTGCATAATCGGTTGTATCGCTAGCTGTATCGGGATATTTGTAAATAATGACACGACGTCGAAAGATATCAAAATTTCATCTTGTTTTTCTTCTTAATTTGAAGGGTGCTTGCGAGTAAAACAGACGTGCTTTCTTGAGCTCCATACATTCCATACTATTTTCGTGGTGATTTTTCTGCTTTATAAACATAAGCTGGTCTTATGTGAATTTGCTTTGGCTCGTGCATCTGAGCGTGTTGTTGTGAAATGTACATCATCACCTGGGCATTAACAAGAAACGCTTAAGTTTGTCATTTGGTTACCTGCTTAGTTTTTATTTTTCTGGTGAGTTATGTCTTCTACTCCTTCTGCACCTCTCAAACGCCGTTCGAGTAAAGCTGCGAAATTGGATGAGAGCATTGTCTTAAATACGCTGCGAGATTTGGAGGAAAAAGTGCAAAGACAAACAGACAAATTGCAGGTTGGTGTTCGAGGGGCTCTCATCCAGGCTAACGGATATTGAGAGTAAACTCATAAAGCGGATCGACGAAGAGATTGCAAGCATAACTACAAAAACTCAAGAGTCTGCCGCCAAAATAGCATCGCTTGAGGAGAGTGTGAGTGATCTCGAAAGTAAGCTGTGCTTGCTTACCAACCGGCTTGAGTGCCAGCAAACGGTGACCGCTCCGGATTTCAGTGCTGACGCTGTTATTTTTGGTTTGCCGCAAATTGAGGGTGAAATCTAAAGAGCGCTTTCAACCAGATTTGCATGTCTCTTGATTTCTTGGCGCCACAAATAAGGGATATATTCCGCACTAAACCGCGCTCAAATCAAAGCAGAACTTCTGCAGTTATAGTGAAATTTCACTCCCCGCTTGACCGAAATCGTACTTTAAAAGCATTCAGAGAATTTCGTAAGAGAACAAAGCAGCCGATTACTCTTAGCGACATCGGTCTTGAGGGACGATTTGAGATTTTTGAAAGTCTTACAATTATTAACAGAAAGCTTTTACAAGAGGCTGTTAAACTAAGCCGCTCAGGGAAACTAACATCTGTTTTCACTTTGCCGGGTGCTGTACATGTACGAGTGGAAAAAGATCAACCTGCTAGAAAAATTTTAGATTCTACTGACTTACAGTGTTATTATGGCGCCTAATGTTATTGCAACTCATTTATTTGTTAGCTGTATTTTATATTGATGCTAATCTTGGTATTATAAGCTTTGTATTTACATATCATTTGTTCATGATCTGCTTGGTTTTAACTCTCAATACTCTGTTTAAACTTATTATAATAATGTTGCTTTTGTTTAACTTCCTCTGTGTTGCCTATGTCTCCTAGTACTGTTATGAATGATGAAAACAGTTTGGACATGTTGAATGTTTTATGTGGTAGGCAGAAAGGGTTTAATATCGTGCACTTTAATGCACGTAGCCTTAATAGTGCTAAAATTGACTTTATTAGGCATGTCTTTGAAAGCTCGTCCGTAGATGTTGTGTGTGTCTCTGAAACTTGGTTTTTAAATGATGTGAGCGATGTATGCTATAGCCTGAAAAATTACAATATTGTCAGAAATTACAGAGTAGGAATGAGAGGTGGTGGTGTGGCGATCTATTGCAAGAGCTACATTGACATCA
>NW_023476754.1:0-2950 GCF_013731165.1 Rhagoletis pomonella
ACAATGCCCATATAATCAATTTTATATAATAGTATAGAATAGATATAGATATAGACTAAAAGGGCCATTGACTCGGTCCCGCCGATGTGGTCAGTTTTCAAGATCGTCGTTAATAAAGTCAAACATGTATTGTCAAAGATTGGGAATCGTTTGATAAGTTAATAGTAGTTTAAGCATATAAGTATTTAAATACATTAACATGATACAATTAGGGTGAGAAACGCCCATTTTAAGTCCATTTATGTAGTCTTGAAAATTGGTGCGGAATGGTTTCATAGTCACCGAAGAAGCACATTTTTGCCGGTTTCTAAATGTGCCTTTATATAAAAGTAGGGGGCGTGCAATAAGTGTTTAGATATACATAAATATTTTAGTTAATTCCATTATGTGAAAAAGTGACAGTAGATAAATGCAATAGTCTTTAACATATCTTGGGAAATCCTTTTGAGGACTCTCCAATTGGACGATATTGCTTTGCATTCAGTTTGAACGAAAAAGTCACACCCTGGCACACTTTTCTGTAACCCGGCTCTATCATTTAAAAGTTATTTATAAAATTGAAGAGAAATTTGTTTAGAAAAAAACTGGAGATCCTCTTAATTTTTTCGATATAACTTTGGTAAATGTTACTCGATCGGTACGTAATAATTACCAAATTGAAGGAGAGACTTACTGTTACTGATTTATGATAATAATGTGATGAAAATATTTAGTTCAGATTATTAAAACAAAAAAAATGTTAAACAAAATTTTTTTTCATCTTCCTATATTTGAAATTTTAATATTATATGCATAAACATAAGTAAACTAATTAGTGTTTCTAGAAGTTGTGCCTGTTAAGTGTTTCCATACTCATTTTCATAAACAAAATTTTTCCACGATGATGGAAAATAATGGCTTTTCTATTAGAGCTACCGATATTGTTCTTAAATTTTCAAAAATTCGCAAACTGTATCTAATGTTAAAAAAAGATTAGAATATTTGGGACCAGCGACCTAAATGCACGCCAGCAATGTTAATGCTGTTCTTTACATCTTTTGACTATAGGTCAGTGCAATTATCAACAAAACAATTACAATTTGGTTGAAAAAGAGATAAGTTTGAGATTAACGATAAGCTAAAGGGCTGCGAGAAATGGTATTTGACTTTATCTTTTGCGTTAACGGATTCATTATCTAATAACATGCACCAAACATTTTTGCAGACCCCGGAATTTTTAACAAGAATTGGTCTTATTCGACTAGTGTGCTGTGGGTCACTTGGCGGTCGATGCGCGGGATCTTACAATTAATAAAAGACTAATATTTTGCAGGCTTGTTGTTGACTTCATGATACAATATATTTTCACTATTACCAAGGGATTTGAGAAAAATTACATTTTCGACTCGCCCTAATATACATACCTCCAAGGAATATGTTAGAACCAACCGGCGTGATTGATGAAGTTGAGTATGATGTAGAGACTTACATATATCAGATAGCTCTCGTAACGATGTGAACTCATATGTAGTATGGTATTTCTGCTCCTCATTAGAGCTAGACATTTGCAAAGAAGGTGTTCAACTGTTTCAGGCTCGTTCTCATCCTTGTCACTTCTACAGAAGTCATTGTAGGCGATTCCCAGCCTTCTCTCGTGGTACCAACCGGTCAATGCCCAGCAAGAGTCGCTACAAGCCTTGCAACGTCAGATCTGGGTTTAGTTAGTGTGTTCTCTAAGGGTTTCGTTCGGGCCACATGAGTTTAGACATACGGCAGCCTGCCGCTGTACACCACCTTTTGATCCGATTTCGGGAGATTATGGAGAAAGGTGTCTCTATATAAGGTTCCAATTGGGGGAGAGATCCGGTACTCGATCGACACCACTAACTCGTCTGCAGCCTAGCTTCCAGGAATATTGCGATGACCAGGGACCCAAACTAGATCTAAATCGAGTTGACTACTTACTGAATTTAAAAGCGTCCTACACTTCTTGATTAGTTTCGACCTTGTTGTAAACGACGACAAGGCATTAATGGTCGCCTGGCCGCCTGAGAAAATAGCTATGCGGTCGCTGTGACGTAAATCATTATGTTCTAAGAGACGCCAGCCTTCGGCTATAGCGTGTACTTATTCCTGGAAAACACTTGCAAAATCGAGCAGATGAATTGATATTTTTACTCCCAGGGACTCAGAGTAAATATCGGTGTACAGATGCTATATACAGGTATAGATATCAAGTTCCCCGTCCCAGTCGGCTCTCGATGGAAGAATCACCCCGAAAGGCCATGGAAATCCTACTTCAGGTCGTATGTAATCGGTAGCCAGTCTCAACTTAGGTGGAAGTCGAGAAATTATACTGCTATGCCCGATCGTTTTTTCTTTCCATATACCCAGTTCTCTGAGTCTTAAAGCCGATAGTGATGCGGTGCGCCTTATGTGAAGGTCTATAGGCACTAAGTAGGTTTGCAATAATATTGAGGTCATCGGCCTGGCAAGTTCTCATTGTCCCTGTCGTCCCGGCGCATGCATCCCTCCGTATATAAGATCGACCTCCGTAGCATAAGATCGACCGTACAACCGCTGTGTACATCCAGAGTACCACTTTTAGATTGAGACCCCATGTCTTCCCAAAATGCGCTTACCGGAGTACTAGGCAATGCTCGCTTTCTTTCCTCTCTCTTCAATATTTATTTTCCAACTTAGCTTAGGATACAGTATGACTCCTAGATACTTCGCTTGTTTAGATAATTGTAGGTGTTGTCCATTTAGCTTTGGTAATTTCAAGCTAAGGACCTTGTTCCTGGCCATAAAGCGCATTCCGTTCCGTTTTCACTAGGTTCACTCTAAGGCCACATTGCTCGGCCCATTGGCATAGCTTTGCTAAACTTCCATCCATGATGTCACTCACCACAGATGGAAATAGCCCGGTTATTAAAATTACTACATCGTCAGCGTAGGCCACTACATTTAC
>NW_023476755.1:0-2950 GCF_013731165.1 Rhagoletis pomonella
GCAGAAGTTCCTTATACACAATTGCTTACATTTATTTATTTACATACCACCATCTAGATGCCCGAGGAATATTTCTGCATCAAAAATAAAATTTTGAAAAAATGTCGCTTACCATGATTCAACTTTTAAAGGTTTTGTAAGTAGCTATTTTCTAAAATTTGACACTCCCACCCACAGGGATGGTTTTTGGAAGCAGCGAAATGGTAGCGAAATTCTACAAAAAGGCGTGGATGCATCGTGGAATGGTGCATCGTGGTGTTTTAATACAAAAACGAATTTGATTTAATTATTTAATTTAAACCAGCTTATTTACATCAAATATAACCTCTAATTGTTATTAAAAATAAATTTTGCTATGAATATACCAAAGTTGCGTACGTCAGACGGCGTCTAACTCAATAATGGATGGTCCCCTTAGAGCTATTTTTTGTATTGCTTGTCTGCCTTGTAAATTCTTTGCGGTACCATTTACATTAGATAGATATGAAGAAGCTATTTTTTTGTGGAAAAATTATGGAGTTTTGATTAAAAAATGCCAAATAAAAACATTTGGAGCTTGCGATTCTTTCGCGATTATAGCTCGATTGCTTCGAATATGCTAATTCGAATTCCATGATATTGCACTTTTAGTGTTCTGGGGAGTTTATGCCGCCGTCAGAATATTAAACATTAGTTTATACAGTCGCGATTGGCGCTTCTTGCCGGACGACAGGAAGAATAAAAAGGACACGCAGCTACTGAACGACTGAGACAGGGAACGTGATCTACATCGTCAAACGAGAAGTGTCGTAAGTGTGCAATTAAGTAAAAAGTTCACTACTAAATTTAAAAAGTAAAAATTTGACTACTAAAAAATTAAAAATGTTCTTAAAACCTGCAAAGAAATTTGGAAAAGAAATATCACTGTTTTTGTTTTTGGGAGTAGGGTGGGAGTGTCATTGATAAAATTAGAGCGAGAGAAAGTTTTTCTTACAAAACCTTTCATTATTGAATCATGGTCGCTTACCATGGTGGAATAATAACAAGGTGTTGTCAGTAGCGACGTGTTTGTTGTAATTTTGACAAGATCGGCATGCTTATTTTCAGTGCTGCCGATCTTAATTTTTATACTACTATTCGTTGGGAAATAGTATCTAAAATGTTCCATTTCAGTAATTCGTTTTATCGCGATTTTTAAAGAACTTGGTGTTTTCAGAAGGATATTAATATTTGAAATTGATGGATTTGTATTCAACAATTTTTATTGAGCTCGAGGCAGTTTTTAATGAAAAACTTATTGTGGAAAAGCAACAATAATTTGAAAAAATTGTAGAAGTGATAGCTATTTCGGAAATCACCACATTTCCTCATCAGACTTCTTTCAGTAGGATTCGAACCGACGATCCCACTGACAGCCAGTTGGCTACGCACTGTGCTAAGTCCGACTTGCAAATTATCGTTGCTTTTTTCCTACTTTTTCATTTTTGCTAAGCCTTATAACACATCAAGGGCAGCTATTCCGCTACGATTTACATTTGATCATGTGGTTGTTGGTTTTCGTTAATAATTCTATTTTTAGAATGTTTAACTTATTTCAAATTATTGTTGCTTTTCCACAATAAGTTTTTCATTAAAAACGGCCTCGAGCTCAATAAATATTGTTGAATATAATTGTTATAAGGCCATAAAATAACAAAAACATTGATGGATTTGTATAATTTTTGTCCTCCAAATGTAAAAAAAATAAAAGATATCGTGGTTATCAATGGAAAAAAACGTACACAAAATCGTATAGAAAGGCGACTTTTTATACTAAATAACTTTTGCTGCATTGTCATAATATTGAGCCAAATGGACTACTGATACGCTAGAATAGAGTGACTGCATGGTTAAATTAGGAGTCCGCTTATATTATCGATATTCATGTTTTTTAGTCTATTTAAAAAATCATTTACGGTCTTATAGGAAATTGCCTTATTTTACCGCCTTTACTTTTTTAAAGTTACAATATATGTCCAAGCCTTGTGGAGCTGCCGATACAAACATATATTCAGGGCATAAATCACGTAACTTTGAAACGATAGTCGCTCAAACGATACTAACAAAATTACGTCGTCAAAACACTGATTTAGGCATTTGTGCAATATTTGGTTTTCATGAAGCAAGACAATCTCGACACGATATCGTTCAGACGATTGTCGTCATACGTGATTCATGCCCTGGCTTATAAGCCTGTAATTAAACATTTTTCTACATTTAATTTGAAATAGTATCTATGCACCAACGGATTAAAAGTAGTAAATAATTAATACCTTTTCTACTACTTTAAAATGCGTGACCGGAATAGACCTGCCGAAAAAGTGAGGTTAAGTAACTGACAACACCTTGTTATTATTCCACCATGGCCGCTTACGTTATTTTGGCGGTTAGGGCTCGATATCTATGAATGTTCATTCAAATTTTGTTGTTTCGAGAGAAATATAGTTCTTTGCATGATACAATTATTTAAAGATAAAACCGCTCGCTCAATTCGTCCGCCATTGGGGTTTTTTTTTACGTTTGCTAGCATTTTGAGTTTTCTCTCTCGAAATGATTCAAATGTCAAATAAATTCGAAATAAACAAATGAAATTTTATGATTTGAAAATTTTTGTATTCAAATGTGGGAAAACTTATAAATTTAGAGAAGAAAAAAGAGTTGCTGCTTTAACGGCTGCGAAAATTCCGTTGTCCTCTGCAAGCAAAGCAATATGAAGCTTTTAAAGTTCCCGTAAGTACCGTATAAAGGAAAAAATGGATCGAGGTTTGTGGTGTTATGAAAAGGGACTTGCCAAATTGCCCCTATGTATGCTCGGCTAATTTTTTTGCCACATCACTTGACTTAATATAAGCACAAGATGCCAAAATCTTCGATTTAATATGAGGGCAGAAGTTCCTTATACACAATTGCTTACATTTATTTATTTACATAC
>NW_023476756.1:0-1832 GCF_013731165.1 Rhagoletis pomonella
AAAAATTAATATGATGGGTTTTTATTAAAGCCAAATAAACAATTTTTATAATTTTTGAATCTCTGTCAGTCTGTATATTTGTACGCGCATCAGGTGAAAACATGGAATTGAATGCAGTTTTTATAGAAGAAAAAATTAGAAAGTTGCCACCTGTGTTAAAAATTTCAATTTAGGCCAATTGGTACGGTAAAGTGAATACTGCAATATGGCTGTCAAAAGAAAGAAATTTACAAAGGCTTACAGCTGAAAATATTTTTGTGGATGGTTGCCACCTATATGAAAACTTTAATTTAGTTTAATTTATATCACAAATTAAATATTGCAATATTGGCATCAAACTAAAGAGGCTAGGAAATTTTAATGTTTATATGTTTTTTCACCTTTCCGAAACCTACCGCTAGATGGTAAGCCGGGGTGTATCAATTTTGAGTAAATTAGCGTACTTCAATTTCGAAATATTGAAGTTTCAAGCATTTCTTAAATTTACCGTTATATGAAAAGCGGCCGCAATTTTAGTCCGATTTCAATAATTTTCTACGTTTTGCTTATCTGTGGCAAGCACAATAACCACACCGAGTTTGGTACAGATTGGTAGAACGGTTACCGATATACATATATGTGATCATAAGTGGGCGGTGCCACGCCCAATTTCCAAAATTTTACCATAAACGTATTTCTTGATAAAGAATTGTTGCAAGCATCAGTTTTGAATAAATTAGCTTTAATATTTACTGATTTATCGAAGATTTTGTATTTCTCTAAATTACCGTTATGTGGGATGTGGGCGTGGTTATTGTCCGACTTTAAAAATTTTCGGCGATTTTTTATACTGTACCAAGGCCAACAACTGTTCGAAGAAATTAGTGCAGCGGTTACCGAGATATACACATGTAACCATAAGTGGGCGTGGCTACGTCCATTTTCCAAAAATGTATAACACTCTTAGTTTTCGTCTAAAAATTGTTGTAAATATTAATTTTGAGTGAATAATCCTCAGTAGTTACTAAAATATCGCAGTTTTCGTATTTCCGAAAATTACCGCTATATGGGAAGTGGGCGTGATTACAGTCCGATTTCGCCCATTTTCAATACCAACCTACCTTGTATTAAGGGAAACCTACATACCAAATTTCGTTGAGATATCTCAATTTTGGCTCGAGTTATCGTGTACACGGACGGACGGACAGACGGACAGACGGACAGACGGACGGACAGACAGACATGGCTTAATCGATTTCTTTTTTCATCCTGATCATTTATGTATACATTTGTCTATATCTATCTCGATTCGTTTTGGCAGGTACAAACAACCGTTATGTGAACAAAATTAATATACCCTTGTGCACAAGTGCGCTCGGGTATAAAAAAGATTAGGAAGCTTACTTTTGAAAATATTCTTGAAGCGGGTTGCCACTTATTTGAAAAGTTTAATTCAGTTAAATTTATAATATAAACTAAGTGTTGCCATATGGATCTCAAACGAGAGCATTTGAGAATAATAAAATTGCAACAGGCCGATATCTGTACATAATAGATGTCAAAGAAAAATTAATAGGGGGTTTATTAGATCAACCGAAGCCAAATATAAAATTTTGGTATGTTTGTCTGTATGTTTGTAAGCGTATCACGCAAAAGCTAATGTTTGGAATTAAATGCAGTTTTCACCGATGTACATATTGCTAGAGCTCTAATTGAAAATATAGATTCAATTTTTTTTGTTTTAGCTTATCGTCGATCATTATTCCTAGGTATTTGAACGTATTAACTTTTTCCAGTGCATCGTTGTTATATTTAGAGTTAGCAACGGACCGTTCTCAAAATTTCGCCTTGAT
>NW_023476756.1:1932-2950 GCF_013731165.1 Rhagoletis pomonella
GTACCAAATTGCCTAATATTGAAATTTTAAACACAGGTGGCAACTTTCTAATTTTTTCTTCTATAAAAACTGCATTCAATCCCATGTTTTCACCTGATGCGCGTACAAATATACAGACTGACAGAGATTCAAAAATTATAAAAATTGTTTATTTGGCTTTAATAAAAACGCATCATATTAATTTTTCTTTAATATCTATAAGGTACAGTCGACCTGTTACAATTTTATGATATGTATAGATGTAGATATAGATTTCATTTATTTGATCAATTTAATACAATCAAATTTTTCTAACAGGTCGCAGTCCTCCCTAAAAATATTTTCCGCAAAAAAATTTCCTAAACCCCTTCAGTTTGATACCCATATTGCAATATTCAATTTATCTCATAAATTAAATTAAATGTAAATTTTCAAACAGGTGGCAACTCTAAAAAATATTTTTGGCTGTAAGCCTTCTTCAGCCTCGTTCTTTTGACGCCCATATTGCAATATTCATTTTTTCTTATCAATTTACTTAAACTCCAATTTTCAAACAGGTGGCAACTCTCTAATTTTTTTCTTCCTATATTTTAAGTTAGACCTCTAGCAATACATCGGTGAAAACTGCATTGAAATCCATGCATTCGTTTTCGAGTGATGCGCGAACGAACATACAGACAGACAGACACAGACAGACAGACAAAAATTCTAAAAATGGTTGATTTGGCTTCTGGTGCTCTAATAAAGACCCCCCGCATTAATTTTTCTTTAATATCTATAATGTACAGACATCGACCTGTTACAATTTTATTATATGTATAGATTTCTTGAATAAATAATTTGCGCGGCGGACCGAAATGAAAGCGAACAAGAATTCAAATTTGTTATAATAACACTGGTCTACAAATTTTAACTTTTTTTCTGCGAATAAGACGGGACCTGGTGTTTCTGAACGGATTTTTCGTGCTGAACACGAATCCGGGGTCAAAAATGTCCCATCACGTCACGTTTTCGAGAAAAAAGGGGTTGAAACCCCTAA
>NW_023476757.1:0-2949 GCF_013731165.1 Rhagoletis pomonella
GAATTTGGTACTATTTACTAACGAATTTCGTACTATTTACTAAAAAAATTCGTACTATTTCTTTATTTTTTTACGAAATTTTTGTAAAATGCACAGAAATAATTCGTATTTTTAACGAAATTACTTTCGTAAAATCTGCGCTTGTTTCGTAGAATGTGCGATTTTGCTTTCATTCTCCACACTGTAAAAAACATATTACGAATTATAACACAACACTTTTATTTTGTTTTTATCGTTAATTTTAGGCGTTTTTGTTAAACAAAACGTTTTGCAAAAACGCTTAACATTATTGATTAAAATTTAATGAAAGTGTTGTGCTATAATTTTAGTCATGTTTTTCATATATACTACACTGTAGTTTAGAATTTATAAAAAAGGTTATTTTACCTATAATAAAACTTAAGTCTTTTATTTATATGCATACGAATAGGTTCTATACTACATATTTTTTTATTGCTTGGGCTTCATTCAATAAAGTATATTGATGCAAAGTGTTAAACTCAACAAAACTAAGTATAAGAAGATATAAAATATGAATGAATATAAAAAATACTTGGTTTACTTTCTTAAATATTATAATATTTTTATGTAGAGGAACTTGACAGATTTGCAGCTTCATCGATGTTTGTTTCCTTGACGACTATAAATTAAAGGAAAATTATAAGGCATTTGAAAAGCAAGTTTCAGTGAAAATTCATACATGTACTTACTTTTAATTATATTAAGTAGTGCTCCTGGCCTAGGCTTGCCGTTGATAGGTAACTGATGAAATTGCGTATTTATCAAGTCACACATTCCAGCGCAAGGCGCAGCGTAGGCGATGTTAAAAACATTGTATGCTTAAAAGCATAGTATATCCACAGCTTTAATATTTAATTTTGTATTGTTTTTTTATCCAGCAAATCCCCATTTAAAACGTTTAAAATTATATTATACGTTTCACAGCAGCCAACAATGATTTCCGCAATGACACGTGATGCAAAAAATATGATGAAATATTAATTGAGTATATTGTACGAACATATTCGTATGCTGTACGAATTTAAAAAACATGTTTCTGCATTAGTACTTTATACGAAAGTATTAACTAAATTGTACGAATGCAGAATTGTAGATTTCGTATATTTTAAAACCACACTTAAATATTACGAATGCCTTCCTACAATATACAAAATTATTCGTACAGAAATTTGTTTCGTAAAATAAACGTTAGATTTCGTAAACTGTACTGAAAAAATGCCTTACGAAATTCCTTTCGTTATATTTACGTATGGTTCGTAAAATCTTGTTTCGTTGTGAAAAATGTGTTCGTATTATGAACAAAAGTTTCGTACATTGTACAAAAACCAAAACTACGAAAGTATTTCGTAGCACTTTTACGAAATTCTATTTTCAGTGTGTTATTGTTTAAGCGACTTATGCATTTCCCGCATAAACAAAGAACAGCGAACACACAGGCGCATTTATATTGCATTTTCCGCATAAATTAAGTGCAGCGAACACACACACGCACTTGTTTTTAAAAGTAATTCGCTCGTTCTTAATTGGGTATACATTTTTTATGCAATTCTCAAATATCTCTTCGCTGAACTTAGTGAAGTGATAAGTTGCTGGCATTTTCAGCTATGGTCAACGCTAACCCAGCCTGGCTATCACACGGTGCTTTAAACACCTACGGCAGCTAGTGCATGACTCCTCTAAAGGAGTCCCGTAATGAATACACGGTGAAAGGGTCACATTTTGCGCTACCGCTTCATCAGCCCGCCCGGATATTTCTCTCTCTCTCTCTTTCTCTCTAGCATATCAGGCATATGAAGTGCGTGGCTGACTTGATGTGCACCTAAAAACCATACGGGCTCATTGAGCTCGATACATAAACACTCGCAAAGGTAATCCCTACCTCCTCAACTACTCTAACTCGACCACAACTCTAAAGAGCGAAATACACCACACAAGCGGTTTGACAAACCAAGCGAAATTTCCCTTTGCTTCAAGCCATTTGTGCTGTGTATGGGGGTGTTTGAAGGTTTGACAAACCGCTTGAGGGAAATTTGAGCAAAAATCAAATTTTTTTAATTTTCTGGCCGCCATGTTGACGTTTGATCAAACCGCTTGCGATGTGGATGGTAAAATCGCCTCAATTGCAACTGAAATTTCACCAAGTGAAGACGTAAGGGAGAATAATGGTAGAAAACTAAAATGTTTTACATTGTTAACCGAAAGAAAACTAAAATTCTGTGCTTGAACGACTCATGTTTGCATGGTCTATGGCAAAATGGGAAAAGTATGTTTGACAAGCCGCTTGTGTGGTGTATTTCGCTCTTAAACCTGGTCTCCCGCTCTCCCTCAGCTAAACAGTTATTTCCTCACTTTGAATGCTGGAGTAAATATCATTAGTGGTATTCACCAAAGTGAGCAAGTGGCCTGGCAGTCTGGAAAAAGAGCAGACCAGCTCAAGCAACGACTGTTGTCAATACCAGTCTTATTTAGTTAATAGACATCCTTATTCTTCGCAGCAAGAAGCTCGTTCACTGAGCCTATAATTTTCGTAATTAAGAAACATTCTTTCGATCAGTTCTCCTTTCGATGTTCCTAAGTTACAAAAATTATCAGGCAATAAAATTTGTCTTAATCTCTCGTTGGCTGGCAGCAATCCGTTCCCAATGTCCAGTACTTGTCGCGAGAATACCTCGGCTGCAGTGTATATATGTTTGTCTTGCTACAATGTTGACTATTTCAGGCAAGCATTTATCTAGTGTTAATCAAGAAATTAAAGACAATGTTTGCATAAAATCTCCTGAGAGAAATATCAATACATTCCCGAATGGTTGCACGTTTCCATGCTAATCCCACGACAATCGATCAAGAGCCTCAAGCAACTTTTTATGTGCCATCGTGCACTGATCCCAAATAGTTAGTTTAAATTTTTGTACTACTTTTTCCATACCG
>NW_023476758.1:0-2949 GCF_013731165.1 Rhagoletis pomonella
TGTCTTTAGCTGATTTATTAGAAAATTTTACTACAACTGTTTTCTTCTCATTGGTTGGTTTGTTATTACGCAGAAAAAAAGCATCTTCAATATGTTCCCTCTGTACATCGACACCTGCATTCTTCGTTTTCTGGTAGAAAAATATAGATTTTTAACTCTTCTATACCATTTCTACGAAAAGTTGTTTTTTCCCCATATAAAATACATGGAAAATTTTGGGCGCTTTGAGCGACCTCTAAATATTTTTGATTTCAAAATAAAAAAATAAGGCTATTTTTCTTCGGTATAGCACAAGAGGTTCCCAAACTTTTTTTCTCGTAGACCCCTTTCAAAAATTTACTGGTTTCGGTGGACCCCCTGCTGATACATTTCTAAATATTCTCAAACCTCGTAAAAAAATTAAATGTGAAAATTAGATCTAACAATGTAAATTTGCGTCGCGGGTGAATTCAAAAACTAAACTCCGAGTGGCCAAAATAAAAGTAAAATATTTTCTTGTGTTCTGTATATAAAAATAATGTGATTACACACTTGTAGGTTTTAAAAAATAGAGCTCGTAAATAGAGCTATATTTTTTAAGAGCACTGCGATCGCTAGCGTTATTTACATTATCTTCACCATAAACTCTTCAAATTTTCGGCTCACTCATGACTTTGCATGTGGAGTACACGTAAAATAGTTTATTTGTGTTAATGGCATCATATTTATTTTTATCGCTCCGAGTTTAAAGTGAGGCGAAAAATATTTATCACATTTTTAAAACACAAAACTTAAAACATCAACACGGCTAAGCTTTTTACGCCAAACTTTTAATTCCGAAACTGACAATAGAGAAAAGAACGAGTTAAAAAAAATCGATGACAAATAACCAAGCGAGCAAGAAGCACAAAAAGTATTCCACCGTCTCATCTTCTTCAAGGCAAGATGGGCAAATGGACTTGTCATTTACGCCTATCACAGTAAGGTATTTGTCCCACGTGAAGTGACCAGTCAGCAGTCCAGCAAGTTTTCTGAAGTGTCGTCTGCTCAGTGAGACCAAAAAATTAGATGAACCTTGTGAGATTGAAGGCAACATGAGTTTTGCCCACCTGCATCCCCTCGATGCCTCTCAGTCTAAACTGCTAAAACTGATTGCGGACCGAGGAATGCCTGATCTGAGGCAACTCTGGCCAAATGATCAGATATCTCATAACCAGGTACTCCATAGTGACCTGGCACCCAGAGTAAAAAAACCTCGTTATGTTCAACATCATATTTTAGTCGAGACTTGCATTGCCGAACTAGTTTGGAAGTACTTATATAGAGGGCTGGTCAATGCCTTAAGTGCAGCTTGGTTGTCACTGCAGTCACGTAAACTCTTTCCCCTCCACCTATGTTCCACCACGTAGTCCATGACTTTGAGTATTGCAATTACCTCAGCCTGGAAGACCGCAGCATATTCCCCTACAGATAAGTGAAGCTTATATCCATTCACTTCGAAAAAGACCCCAGATCTTGGCCCAGAGTCAGATTTGGAGCCATCAGTGAAGATTTGACCATGTGTGAGTCCGGTCTCAGCGATGGAATCAAACCAGCATTCAGTCTCAGGGAACTCAACATTATAGAATCCCTTCAACAAAGGTAATGGTGGTCGTACTATCCTGTAGCATTGAAAAGACACAAGTGCTTAAATCTCTGCCGCCAGCAATTTTCGCCGCGCCCCTCTTATTGTCATACCAACAGCCGGCTCTTTTTAGTCTGCAGGTGGCCTTTAAAGCTTCCCCACGTATGAAAACACAAGTGACGGTAAGTGCAGCAGTGCGTCCAGAGATCTATAAACCACTCAAAAATATTAAAGTTAAATAAAGAGGCTATCAAGCAACCATTTTGGTTCTTTAAATCGAAACCAGATAAATTCTCGTGGACCCCCATTTACAACTCATGGACCCCCAAATTTTTTTCACGTCACCGTGGACCCCCGCCGAGTCTTCCGTGGACCCCTGGGGGTCCACCTGGACCACTTTGGCAATCACTGGTATAGAACAAATCTTAGGGGTGAGAGCATACAAATTCCATCTTTACTTTTTCACATGCATTTTTGGACCACCGTTATGTACAAACGTACATACCTACATATGTATGAGTGTATGCGCCCTTTTTAAATATACCTGTGGTTGGCAGTTTGCCTAAGCATTGCATACAAACACCCGCATACATATGTAGATGCATATACAACTCGGTATTTAGGTGAAGTTTATTTATTTCAATTAATTAGTCTGTTCCAATAGCAGTCCGGTTTACAGGATTTAGTCAGAACTTACAGGAAGTCGTGCCTATTGACATAAAACCTGTAAGTGGGAACACTTTTGAGAGAGTAACTGAGCAACTGTTCCTAGTCAGAAGTTACAGGATTTAGTCCGGAGTTTCTTTTCCTGTAAGTTCATGAAAAGTGTCAAACGATCAGCTGATTTTCATGTGCAAACAAAAACAATAAACGGTGAAAGCAAAGAACCTCACATTTGTAAATAAATGGAAGTAAACAACGAAATGTTTAAATATTTTATTACATTTCATTTATTTCAAAAAACATTAGTACAATAAGACTTAGTCTTTTTTAGTACAACAGGTTCATAAAAATTACAAATTATAACGATAGAATATTAAATGTAACAACAAATATCGAAAGTAATCTAGATAAATATTACAAATACAGATTGGTTCATCAATTTGAAGAGAAGTGGGTATACAGAATAGCTTTAAAGTTGCTTTTGTTAAGTTTGCTTCTAACATTAATCGGAATGGAGTTCCAGATTCGTATAGCGTTAATGAAAAACAGTCTTGTGGAATTGTTAAATTTGTATAGAGGTAAGATTAAGTCGTATGATCGCTCCGACTTAGGAAAGATAAGTTTTTCATATAAGTAATAAGGTATCTTCGTATTCATAAGTCGGAAAAGGAAAATGCAGTTTC
>NW_023476759.1:0-2949 GCF_013731165.1 Rhagoletis pomonella
CAAGAAAAAAGCACAAAAATCTAATACAGGAGTAGCGAGAGAATAAGAAACCGCCCAAGAATTCGCCCAAAATTGATTCTCAAATAATGATATTTCTAAATTAAAATTGAAGTACTTTTTAATTACAATATAGTCCTAACAATTTGTAGACAAACTAACTGTTATCTGTGCGGCAGTTATTCAAAAGCTATAAACACTTTCCCGTGCGTATTTGTTTTGAGTGGTATTCCTAGAAAATATTAACTTTAATATGGTTAAAGCATTTAAAAGAATGGAAGTGCACATCTAATCTCACAGAGAGATTCTCAATGGCAGTGAACTGTTTTTTGTAATATTTTTCACCATTATTGATAGGTTGTTATCTTACCCTGATTTTTGGTTGCTGTAGATAATAGGCGTTACTGTAGAGGTTGATTTTCTTTATCTCATTGAGTTCGGATAAATAAAAATTTTGTTTTTCGTGAATTTTTCGTAACAATCAGTATAAGGCTAACAGTTTTTTCCATAACTATATTGTTATTTTCCGAGATACGTAAATAATAATCTTCATGGGCTGAGTTTGTACTTTAGTCAGCGTTGATTAATATTTTGACGCCACACTTTTGCATAGGGCGTCGTACTCTCTGAATCTTTTTAAAACGGCTTTAAATCTACTGGATTTACGAATAAATCGAAATAGATACCGATACCATATACCGAGGCATATTTTCCAAAAGAAAAGTGAGACGTCAGATCCTGAACCTAACAATATTTAGTCCAGACTCAGTATTGGGGTTTGGCCAGCACTCAGTCTCAGATAATCCAACATTGTAGTACCTCCTTAACAAAGGCAATGCCCACCATTAAATCTCTGCTTGCAGCAATTCACCTCACTTCACACTTTATCATCGCTTGAAAGCGTACAAGTGATCTTAATGGCCTCACTGATTATAGAGACACTATGGACTGGTTTCTCCAACTCAACTTAACTTAGTTTAGCCATTTTTTGGACTTAAGTCAAAAGTTAGCCTACTTTTTACACAGCTTATTCTTGACTAAGTCTAGAAAAATTGGCTAAACTAAGTTTAGTTGAGTTGGAGAAACCAGGCCTAAGTGCCGGTAGGTTTAGCAGTGCATTAAGAGAAATCGCCTGTATCTATTCTAGGGAACGCTATTGATGCCTTATTGTAAAAAACCGAGGGAGCAGGGTCTGTGATGAGGAGGTCTCTTTGCCTACATAGGCGTGGGAGTAGATATTAGTATAAACATAGGATAGTCGCTATGAACTAAACATGCGAGATATTGTCCTCCTCTTGCTTGGCCTAACTATTCTCTGTGCAGCATTACTCATTACAGAAATACTCTTAACTCCTAAGTCTGCGCATATTAACAGTTTGGTCGTTTATAAGGACTTTCACCAGTCTAGCAGTTGGGCTAAAGGCATCAAAGCAACTGCCGAATAAGTCTTAGTCAATTAAAAAAAAGCATCGCCCAGTTTGATTCTATTCCAATTAAGCAATTTTACAAGCATTCGAAGATATGGAAAGCAAACTCACATACGTACATATACACATCTTTAGAGTCCCACTGACACACATTTCGCCTACAGTCTATAACAACAACAATACCAAATGCAACATCCACACCACCTGTTTCATCGCCCACATTAACGCCAATCAAATGAAACGAAGCCCATTTAAAATAATCACCCAAACACAATTAACGCATTACCCAGCAACAACAGCCCCAACAGCAATCAAATAACAAAGGAATCCCGCAAGTTACAATGGGATGTGGTAGCTCCTCTAACCAGAAGTGCAGCAAGTCACGCTTTTGGGGCGAAAACAGAAAGGCGAAAAATATCAAGCAACAAAATAAACTGCTAAAATGAACTGTTGTTGGGTGAAAAAAGTGCGAATTCGCTAAAAAAAAGAAGCAGCAACAACAAAAAACTAGCCGCGGAAATGAGTGCGAAATCGTGAGTTGGCTGCTTGTTTTGCATATCACAGAGATGTTGTCAGTCTGTTCGCAAAGTTTTTTTTTTTGGATTGCTGCAGTTTTTGCTTTTGTTCTTGCTGCTGTGTGCTGCTGCTGCAACGCCCTTTGCAATTTGTTGCGCCTCATTTGAGCGCTGATTTCAGTTATTATCTGTTGAAAAGCTGATTGTTATGTGTGGCAACAACAAATCTTGTGAAATCTGCGGTAGTAAGCGATTTGTATGCCAACAATGTTTCCTGAATTTCAAGGCCTTAATGTGGCATACAAAAGTATGGGCCATGGTTGGCAAGGCCTTGGGTGCGCGACTGCTGTTGAAATAATAAGCGGATAATCAGCTACAGATAAAGCTTTATAATTCTGTGTTGTGTTGAAATGCTTTTGCTTGGGTTTTACAAATCTCGCACAAATGCTGACTTAGAATCTACTTTTCACCGTTTAAAATTTTGCACATTTTAAATTGTTAAAGGATAAAAATGTATGCGCATATAAAAATTTCTTCTGTTTCTTATCAGCTTTTTGTTGATTTATCTACATATTATTTTGACAGCTTACTTATTTATTGCGCACGTTTCATTTGCGCCGTTCTTTTGACTGCTGTCACTTAGGAATGCGTTAGAGAGGTTTTCCCGGTGGCAAAAATTATTTATTGTACACATTCCAGACTAAGTCAGCAACATATTTCTTCAGCAAAAGTCTAAATTCTATTTTTATTTTCAATTAAATGAACGTAAACCCATGCTGTCACCTCGATTAAGCCGCGGCTAGATGCTTGCAAGTGGTTGGTTCTTTGTAAAATTTATAGCTGGGAATTTTGTAAAACGTACAAATAGTACTTTTTAATAACAATAACAATGTTTCGTAGTTACCTAATCTTTGTACTATATTAAATAGTGATTTTAAGCTGACATTTTTACTTTCACGGACAAGGGTGATGTTAAAAGAATTACATATCGTCGGTGATACTGCAAAACG
>NW_023476760.1:0-2949 GCF_013731165.1 Rhagoletis pomonella
GTAGTTAGTTTGTAGGTATTAGTAGTATATTTGTATACATTCTAGTTTGTAAATAATTTGTAAGTGTTAGTGTAAGAATTTGGTATAAAAGAAAGTGAAATCAATAAAGTAAACCAATTGGTGATCAAACTCCAACCAATAACTTATTATTTGCTATAATGGTCTTAAAGTAGTGCATTTTAATGCGCGGAGCCTGAACAGCGAAAAACTGGATTATGTTAGGGATATATTTGGTGAATCGGATATAGATGTCATTTGCGTCTCAGAAACTTGGTTTAATACTGATGTTTCTGATTTTTACTATAGTATACCAAACTACAGTCTTACTCGTGTTGATCGAACAACAAAAAAGGGGGGTGGGGTTGCAATCTATTGTAAATCCACCCTGAAAATCAGTGTTTTAGCAACATCAAAAAACACTGATACAGAATTCATTATTGCCGAAATTTCAGACAATGTAACAAAAATACTAGTGTCCTGTGTATACAACCCTCATAGATGTTGCATGTTAGATTCGTTTTTTGTTGAGGTGTCTTTGTTTATTATTGAGTATGAGCGTTTTGTTATATGTGGTGACTTCAATGTCAATTTGCTTATGAATGACTCATATGCCAATAAACTACTGGATCATGTATCTGCTGCAGGTCTTGCTGTAGTTAACAAATTCATACCAACAAGATTTGCGCACAATTCATGTCCTAGTTTGTTAGACCTCATTATCACGTCAAGCCTCGACCATATTCTTAAATTTGACCAAATAAGTTTTATCGCCGACCACGACCTAATATTTTGTGCACTAGATGTAACGTTTAATTGTCCTGCTGATAGTGTTACTTCTATGTATCGTGATTTTAAGTCTGTAAATGTTAATGACCTGACTGATGATCTGTTAAATGTTGACTGGGATGCATGTTGGTTTGTTGAGTCGGTAGATGCCAAACTTGACTTTTTAAATAAAACTATGTTTGAATTATTTGATGTCCATGTTCTTCTTCGTACTGTTCGCGTTTTGAATAGCTCTTGTCCGTGGTATAATAGTAATGTCAGATCAGCTATAAAAGCTCGTAATAGATTATATGCGAAATAGAAAAGAACCAACACGGACTTCGCTTGGTTGCAATACAAACTTGCCCGAAATAAAGCTACCACCATTGCAAGACAAGCGAAACGGTTGTATTGTAAATCCAAGTTGAACCCATCACTACCATCAAAAGACTTATGGCGCAATTTGGAAAACCTTAATGTGCATGGAAAACATAAAACTGAGTGTAAAATTGACCCTAACATTCTAAATGAATATTTTACTGGTGCCTGCAAAAGCGGCGACAGTTCTCTAACTCAAAACTTCAATAGCCATTTTGCACTGAGAGAAAAGTTTCAATTTAATGGAGTTACAGAAGCAGAAGTTATGAAGTCAGTTATGAGCGTCAAGTCTAATGCTACTGGTGAGGATGGTATATCCTTGAAGTTTGTGAAACTTGTGCTGCCATTCATTCTAGGAACTCTCACACATATAATCAATCACTGCTTCACAACTTCGTGTTTTCCAACGGAGTGGAAAAAAGCTGTGATTATTCCTGTCGCTAAAAAGAATACCGCCTCTGAACCTAGTGACTACAGGCCAATAAGCATTTTGCCAGTATTCTCAAAAGTGTGTGAGTCTTTGATGGCAGAGCAAATTTCATCATTCGTTCAAGAAAATAATCTTTTATCTCCGTTGCAGTCAGGATTTAGACCAAAGCATAGCTGCTCTACAGCTACGTTAAAAATACTTGACGACATAATACAGTTTGACAAAGGTGACTTAACTCTTCTCTGCCTTCTTGATTTTACTAAGGCGTTTGATTTAGTAAATCATGACCTGCTTTGTACAAAGCTTAAATATTACTTTGGATTCTCCGATAGCTCTGTTAAACTTATGACCAGCTACCTTGAGGGAAGAAGTCAAAAGGTGATGTGCAAATCTGCGTCATCAAAATCCTGTATTGTTGCCTCCGGCGTGCCGCAAGGCTCCGTGCTTGGTCCCCTTTTGTTTAGTCTTTTTGTCAATGATGTATTTTCTGTTTGTCAGTATGTTAATGTCCATGCCTATGCTGACGACATTCAATTGTATTTGTCTAGCCGTGTCGGTCTTGTTGAAGATTTGTGTTATAAAATAAATAGTGACTTGTCTGCAATATCGCAATGGTCCCGTGATAATTGTCTTTGCGTAAATGCTGCGAAGTCATATGTGTTACCCATTAGTAACAATGTTGTACATGTTGAGGATATTCCAAAAATGTTTGTTGGTAATAGTGTCCTTACGTTTACTGACAAAGTTAGAAACTTAGGCTTCGTTGTTAACTCTATGTTGAGCTGCTCTGACAATATTAATAAAGTTGTTAGTAATGTGTATTTAGTTTTACGTAGATTGAGAATGTCAGCTTCGTTCACGCCTTTAGAGGCTAGGAGAAAACTAGCAATTCAACTCATTGTACCACACATTACGTACTCTGAGCTTGTGTATAGTAAACTTGATTCTACTTCATATCACAAAATTGATGTTGCGTTCAATAATGTTACGCGTTACGTTTATGGCCTCAAAAAATATGACCACATCTCTTTCTGGAAAAACAAAATTCTTGGATGCAGCATTTTTGAATATCTTTCGGCCAGAAACTGTATATATATTTACAAGCTCATACAATTCAAAGCACCGAAATATCTTCACGAGAAGTTAGAATTACCTAAGTCTTGTAGGCATCAAAATCTGATTATCCCTAAATTTTCCTATTTGCCCTCATCTCGGCTATTTTTTGTTAATGCTGTGAGGCTGTGGAATTCCATTCCTGATACTATCAAAGCTGCGTTGAATAGGAGCAACTATAAGAAAGTAATACACAAGTATTTCACCTCTGTGTGATAAATGCGATTGCAATTTAACAGTGCTCTTTTCTCTATTTATTTCTT
>NW_023476761.1:0-2948 GCF_013731165.1 Rhagoletis pomonella
TTTTGGGAAAACATAAACCTGTATACTAGGGTGCTCGATTATAAAACTTCACTGGTTTTCAATACTTAATCAGGGCTACCACAGAATCCATCGTAGCTTCGATTTTCGTGAAACCTACGAAAGTGCTATCACAGAATCCGAATGGCTACGAACGTAAATTCGAAATTCGTAGAGAGCATTCATTGAATCCGTTCGTTATGAATATTCGTACAGATACACTACGACGAGTTTATGCTGTCGGAAGAAAATTTAAAATCACTGAATCTTAAAAATAACGGTGAAAAGCTGCATTATTGTTAATAATAAATATTTATTATACTCCATATTTTTTATAGTTTGATATAATTCCATATATTTGTGTAAACGTAGACGTAAAATATAAATGGCATACATACCTACATATGTACATTCATATATTCATCTGCTAGACGCTATTTAATGAATGTTTTTTTTGAAGCGAGGAAATAATAGTGTAACAACAATTTATTAGGAAAGAAATCTAATTACTTTAATATCATATAAATTTATTTAAAAAAATACAAATTTAAATTATTTAAAAAAAAAATGTTTCTCTTTAAAAGAATAAGATCTAAACTAAAAAAAAAAAATAAAAAAATAAAAAAATTTTATAAAAAAAGAAAAAAGCTCCACTGCCGACGACTCAGACTCGAACTCGGATCTCCCAATTGGCAGTCTAGTGCTTTGCTCACTCGGCCATTGCGACTGCTGGGGCAGCGTGAGCAAAATGGCATACATAAATGTCTATTGTTTCCTATGCACTTGCTGATTTCGAATCAACAATCGAAGCTGGCAACGATATTTTCGAGTTCACTCGGAATCAGTGATAGCAATTTTTTCGTATTCGTAGCAGGCATTCAAATTCGTAGATTTTCTACGATGGATTCCGTGATAGCCCTGATTATGAAATCATTTGCTGAATCAAATCCCCATCAGATCTGGTAGAATATATCGCACGTAAATGCATCCTTGGGTCTTGGACTTACAGTTGGAATTGCATTTGCAAATTTTATACTTACTGCCATTAGTGTTGCCAGTTTAGCTTTTTTGAGGCTAGATCTAACTCTTTTCTTTATCGAAATTTAGAATTTAGCTTTCATGGCTTTTTTCTAGCCTTTTTTTATTTTCAAACTAGCATTTTTTAAGGAAATCATTCCCATAGCGCGCCCTTATTCCGCTGCTATAATTGCAAATGCAATATAATCCATCGTTTCCTCCAAAATATGTAAAAACAATTACTATAAATAAGCGTTTCATAAGTGTTTTTTTAATTCCTTTCCACTTTGTTTTCCTTCATTCAGCTGTCTTCGAAAAACAACTGACAGCTGGGAATGCTGCACATGTTTCCGCAAGGGTTGCAGCATGTGGATTTTTCGTTTTGACGAATTACGAAAATTCGGGTTCTAGAATAAGGGGGTTTGTTTGATAGAGAGAAATTTATTTACCCTATAACTTTTACCGGAAAAGAGCATGAACAAATCAAACAACGACGTGGACATTATTTTCAGTGTCATTGCCTGCCTATACAGTGCCGGGTCTAGTTTAACAGCCTACTAAGAACTGCAACATGATGTTGTGCTTCCTCACTGGGAGCATGTCCGGAATCTTGTATTGTGGCAGGTCTGTAGCTTCGTCTACTGCGTCCTACTTGTCCCCGGCGGCCACACTGACGCTGCATAATTTAGAACAGGCTGGACATTATTATTTTGTATTGGCAATTGGGATTGTGTGCGCAGCGGAAGAAATCAGGACCTTTATTCTGTAGTTCTAAACGAAAAGAAGTTCTATCTGAACGCCTAATACGGCTGTCCCACGGCACCCCAATTACGTAGTTCGCGCTCTCATTCGTAATTCGCCATACAAAATTTTGAGAGCGAATTACCTCATTTGTTGGTAATTCAGATCCAATTACCATGCGAATTACGAACAAATCGGTGCCGTCTCTAATTTTTATCGGAAATTTATCGAAACTAGCTCACAAATCAAAACCTGCATTTTTTCTGAGTACGAAAAGTAAAGTTTATCAATGTGTATATCCCTAATTTAATACAAAAACTTATTAATTTTTAGGAAGAACCTACATTTTGCATAAATTTTGCAGCTAAGAAAAACAAAAACAAAACACAATGACAGAAGAGTTTCGGGTGGATTTGGCAACTTGGCCTTAAGAAACCCTCCTGCAAAAATCGTTGGACCATGTAGTCTATTTGTGGTATATTGGAGTACTTACAAAAGTGCTCCTCTGTCATGCTGTAGCGGACCTACTCGTGTCTTTGCACCAGCTTATTGTTACCCGATCACTGCTCGTGTTTTAACGAAATGTGATTGAAGTTCAGCATTTAAAAGTACATTTGCATATCTGGCTGTAACTGAACGTGTAGAGATGCTAGCTGTTAGTTCTTAGCTCCCAGCATGTTCGGGTTCGAATGTCGTCAGAGGCAACATGTAATTTTAATTTTTGTTTTTGGTTTTTATTCATTTCAAAAAAGGCATCTGCGAAGTGAAGAACAAAAGCGTGTACAAACGAAAAAATATAACGACAATGTCATTGGAGTATGTTAGGAGTAGTTTTGTGCTACTCTGATGTAATGCAGAGATAATTTTGGAGTACTCCTTGGTCCTTCGGGAGTACTCTTTACATGCATGCATGGAGTAGTCGCGATTTTTGCAGGGTCATAGAAACTTTTATTGATATCTATGGTAGAGCACTCGGTTAAATCACATGTATTTACCCGAAACTGGTCTTGCTGAGATTTAATTCGATTCGATTCCATACCAGAAATCATTTATCACGAATGCCGCGATGCGGGCTCAGGCAAAGCAATTTCGCCTTGGGACCTGGCTATCGACGGTTACACCGAGGATTTTTGCATTGTTCAGTGTCTGAATTGGTACGCCGTCAATACCTGGGAACTTCTCTTTAATGAGAT
>NW_023476762.1:0-2947 GCF_013731165.1 Rhagoletis pomonella
TTATTGAGGCTGACGGCGATGTGTAAAAATTTGTCTCACAGTGTTATTTGCTTGGGGGGGTTCTTAGTTAACTGCGCATCTGCCACGTCTTGTCCTTAGAAGGAGATTTGTCATTAATGAGCTCTTAGAAAACGGTTTCAAAGGATAAGCGGCTGTTAGAAGAATATTTCGGCTTTTTATGAACTCAAAACATATTGCCGATGAATTATGTGGCACGGTTGCTTGCGAAAACTAAGAAAGAACTGGGTGTGGGTAAATTTGTTGGTGTGGAAAGGTACGTACAAATTGGGTTTATTGCTACCCGCCCGCATTTGCATGATTACTTCTGCTTTATTTTGCGCATTTCTTGAAAATTAAATGAAAGCACGTACCTACTTTTATTTAATCACGCGGTGATATTTCTTTTCTTCTAATTGAATTTTCACCACAAAGCGAAACTTTATGAAAAAAAATAAAAAATTTTAATCAGCAAAACGGGTAAGAAGTTTGTGAAAGCTGCTTAACGTTTGCTATTAAAATTCAATTTCTTAAAATAAATTACGCCACCAGCAAGTGGAAAGTTTTAATTTTATCATTTTCCTCAAACACAATTCGCCAGCAGAGAAATAAGAAAAAAAATGTGCTGTTATTTAGCAAAAAATATGCATATCACAAACAGTATTGTTTACCCGCACGTTTTTGACGCTAAATAAAAAGACACAATTATATAAAAAAAATAAAAATAAAAAATTTGAAAAGCAGCTGGCATCTGCTGTTGGTGGGTGTGGAACATCAATTTTATTTTTACTTTTACTCGAATTTTTCTCCAAAAAAAGCAGCTAACGAGCAACATACCAAAACATACAATAACAATTTTCACTTTTACCAGCTTGCTCTTTTCATTTACAAAGCCCTTATAGTTACTGCTTTTGCTTTTTTTGATTTTGTTACTCTTATTTTTTTTTTGTACTTATGTGTCATGCGAAAAATTTTTGTTGAGCGCAAATCAGCTTAGGGGCTCATTATCCACGTTATTCATTTAATTTTTAATTAATTTTCAACCACCTTACAATAAAAACAAAATAACAATAACATCAACGTTGCAAAAGAAAACCAAGAAGCAAACCACTTTGAAATTGTAGAAAATAAGTTTGAAAGAAAATTGGAAAAATGTGAAAAGCAAATAAAAAAGATATGCGCAGTAGTGCAGGCAAAAAGTTGGTTTGGAGAAAAAAAGAATGTAAAGAAAAAAACAATGAAGCCCTGTGGAATTGAAAATAAGTAAAATAGCTTTAAAAATGACGGCGCTTTGGCAAAAAATGTATGAAAAGTAGAAAAGGTGGAAGGGTAAAATAGGATAACTATGTACACGTCGAAAGTAGCAGTGGGTTTCAAACGAGTTGCCATCAATTATATGAAAGCAGCAGCAGCAATTATAGCAAAGCAGCGATCGGCAGAGCACCCCTATATTCAATCCCGACTAGAATATATGCCACATGAAAAGCTTTCTTAAGGTTTTTGTAGAGTTTGTTTGGACGCGTTTAGAGTAAAAGCTCTGTCTCTAGTCATCAGGTTTAATAGAAAGCTTAAAAGGCACTGAACGCGTGCAAGATGGTGCCTACGACTGCTTTAACACAGACATATGTAAGTTTTTCAGTGCTGGCCCATATAAGTTGTATATAAAGCCAAAAAAGCTCCGCCTAAGAAGTGATTTACTTGGTTTGGAAGCAGTATTTGCCAGTGAAAGCTTTTGTGTTCTCGTTCCTATAAAAACTACAGAGATATTTGAAGAGTTCTAAACGCTGACGCTATTTTGAACATCACTGATTTAAAGGCAACCATGCGTAGAGTAAGCTTTCACTCTGTATGCGTTAATACAAAAGGTAAGGGAAGCTCAAAAAGCTCTGCTCGCAAAGGCAAGACAGGGCCCATCACCGCTTTAAAGCAGGCACACTCAAACATATCACACGGGAGAAGCTTTTAAAGCTTTTTATAAGCTGTACCTCAGTAAGGGGCAGATAGATTTTTCAATCTGCTCGCGTCTACACAAAATGTATACAAAGCTCAAAAAAGCTATGCCCGCGGGCAAGGCGGTGCTCATCATCGCTTTAATTGGACGAGCACTGAGTAAAAACTCTCTCTGATCGTTGCAACTCGTACTTTTTCATGATTATTACGATACTTTTAAGTTTAAACTTTCCAAAAATTTTACATCGATTCATGCAGTCTAAAAGCTCTCTATGCCTAACGGTGTTTTAATTAGTTCATAAATGAACATCTCAATTAAAATAAGATTACCGTTTGATAACTTCAATTTCAATTTCCATGGTTTGTGCTTTCAATAAAATATTACCTTCGAACAGTATTCGCATGGCAACCCTGTAACTTATAATTAAGTGTACGGACGAACATAAATGTGCGCTGCCAGCTGCATTCCATCGCCCGCCATTCGTGGACATTTTCCTCACAAGTAAAACCTCACCAGCAAAGCTTATTCTCTTTCCATTTGAACATTTGGTGTATGCCATGCCATAAAAGGAAATCAAAGCAGCATAAAGCGAATTTCGCTCGAGAGAAATTTTTAATTGATTTTGTTAGGTAACTCTTTTTGTTGCTATCATTTATATATGTAAATATTTTCTACACCGATTATTATATTACAAAAAATTTAATTATTTGCACACTTTCCATAAGGCTTTTTTTTGGCTTAAAGTTATAAGTAAACAAAAAAGGATAAAAATCTCGTCTGCACAAAGCAACAATGTCAAGCGCATGGCTTCCTACCACGTTCTTTTTTTCTGACCAGTTTTGTTGCCATACCAGTTTCGGGTTTCCTCTATTGCTTTGCTGTTTGTGTGCTTTTACATATTCGATACTATTATAAACTTTCTTTTCATTTCTTTACCACTTCCTTTTGTTTAATGAATATTTAATTAAGCATAAAAACAAAGGAAGTGGTAAAGAAATG
>NW_023476763.1:0-2946 GCF_013731165.1 Rhagoletis pomonella
AAGTACTTGCGCGTTGCATTTGAAAATTTAGAAAACCATATGCACTCTGGGAAAAAAATTTCTAACAAAATAGTTGAAAGTCGTGAATTTTATAGTCATTTGCCATGTAAAATAACCTACACAATCTGAATATGAGGTCAAAAATTAAAAAGGTAGAATACGTTTTAAGAATTTGCGAAATTATCGTTTTTTTTCAAATTGAGAAAACAGCATTTTCAATTTTTTCCAAAAATATCCGGTTGTGATTATCACACCACAAAAAGATCTCCACCAGATTAAAGGTCTTTGAAATCCCTACGAACCTGCTATACAATGTTTTGCAATCAAATTATCAGTTTAAGAGTTATCTGCTAATTTAACAGTGAAATCGGACACAATTTTAAGTCGCATCGTTATTCTACTGTGAATTACACCTAAAAGCTGCAAACTTGTTGTTCTTATTTTTATGCTATGTTAAAGCTTATTTAATTTCAAAGTATATAGATCCAAATTTTTTGCAAATCGATTTGAAAATAGAAAAGTTATAGCAAATTTAGTAAATGACATTGGGTTCAAGCAACGTATCGATACTGTACAGCACATTTGATTGTAAAATAAATTAAAATATCATTTCCAGAGGCATGTTATGCACATCGCAATTAGAAAAACAGCTGACAATAGGTTTGTTTCATTAAGCAATAGTTTTAAATATTTTTTAAAAATTGTTACAAATTATCATGCTTTGGCTAGCAAAAAAAGTTGATAAAATAAGATAAATTGAGATAGCAAAATAACATTTGATTTTTAGATAAGGTTTGGAAGTTTCTGCGGGATACATTTATACTTGTAAAACTGAAACAATGGTACTTATTGAATGTATTATGTATTTATATTATGATCCTTATTTTCAAGTAATACTACGCTCAAAAGAATGTCTAATAACCGTTTGTTTATTAAGCAATAGTTTGTAATAGTTTGGAACAATTGTTACGAATTATCACGGCTTGGCGGTTTAATACGAAAAAAACTGCAAAAAAGTTTATAAAAAAGGGATAAATTTAGGGAGAAAAATAACAGATAAAGTTTCTACAGGATAAAGAATAAAATTTTCCAGGAAGAAATATACATATGTATCTGTGGACATTTTAAAGAACAACTTAAGCCTATAGTTTACGGACAAACAAAATAGCAAATATCGAATGTTTTCTTTTAAATAAAATATACTATACTGACGGTAAAAAAAGCTTTGTCATATGATGTGGAACAAAAAAAAAAATATTTTGGTTACTGGACGATGCCAAAGTATCCTCCGGGAAGGCAGTACATATTTTGGTTGCAGCAGCTGAAGGTTTTGGTGTTGAGGCGGACGAATTTGTGATCAATCGCTCATCAATATATGAACAACGAAAAAAGAACCGCCAACGTGGATTTGAGTCTTCTATAGCGGAGTTTAATGAAAACGTAATTGTAGTGATTTCTTCTGGGTTTACTTTTAGTTATTAATATATGAATTTTTTTGCAATAATTTTATATGTACATACATACATAGATTAGGAATGTGAGTTCAGTGGTCGTTCATTGGGACGGAAAATTAATGGCAGACATAGTTGGCACGCAAAAAGTGGAGTGAATTGCAATTCTCTTGAGCTATCAAGGAACGTCCAAATTTCTCAGCGCTGCAGTTGTAAATCCCGATACTGGTGAAAATATCGCGAGCGCTGTTCGCGATCTTTTAATCAGATGGAGCCTCATTGATCGAGTTGGTGGTATGAGTTTTGATACCACTTCCGTAAATACGGGCGTAAAAAATGGAGCATCAATTCTCTTGCAAAAGCATCTCGGGCGAAATCTCATTAGTCTTGCTTTTCGCCACCACATTTTCGAAATCGTATTGAGGCACGTTTTCGAGACAAAATATTTAGCCTCCAGCGCACCAGAAGTTTCAATTTTTAATCGGTTTGCTGCTCAATGGAACAACCTCAACCATAATATGTTTAAAAGTCGACTTGAAGACGAAATTGTTCGTTCAAAAATAACAGAGCTGCAGTGGGAAGACATGAAGCATTTTTGTACGTACGAGCTTCAGAAAGTCCAGATTCGCGGGGATTACAAGGAGCTGCTTCAGCTAGCATTTGCTTTTTTAGGTGGTCCAACATCCCATGCGCGGTTTATGTCGAAAGCTATTTATTGCCTGAAGATATTTCTTTTTCGAGAACAGTTCAAACTGACGCCAAGAGAATTTAATAGTTTACGAGATATTTGCATTTTCCTCATTCGCCTTTATATGAAAGCTTGGTACTAGTGCACAAATCCCATTAAGGCTCCAATGCAAGATTTAAAATTTTTACAAAATGAAATTGAGTACGCCCAAACTGATGCAGTGGTATCCAATGCGGTTTTGAAAAAGTTCAAAAGTCATTTATGGTACTTAATGCCGGAGACAACAGCTTTAGCGTTTTTTGATAATGATGTGCCAGCGGAGGAAAAACGAGAAATGGTGAAGGCACTTGCAAGCAGTCGAGCCAAACGTAAATTTCAGTGAAGATAGAGTAATTTCAAATCCCGCTCTCTTGATTGGCATAACTATTAGAGATTTCGTGTCCTACAAAACTAAAAATTTCTTCGTTGCCTTTGGTTTGTCTTCTGACTTCTTACGGATGGATCCATCCGAATGGGGAAAAAATGAAGATTATATAGACGCTCTCGAATTTTGTCGAGATTTATTCGTTGTAAATGACACAGCTGAGCGGGGTGTTAAATTTATGAAAGATTACAATCGAATATTGACAAAAAATGAGGAGCAAAAACAATTGGTGCTTCAATTTGTAGAAGCATATAAAAAAAAATATACATCACACAATAAATCGGCACTTGTTTATTAAAAAATCATGAAATATAGTTTCATTTTTTACAAGCTTTCTCTGAAATATTCTTTTCTTATCAAATTTGGCCACATTTTATTGAATT
>NW_023476764.1:0-2946 GCF_013731165.1 Rhagoletis pomonella
TTTTCAAAGGTCGGTCCTGCGTAGTTTTTCAAACCTGAAAAACCTGAAAATGTACTGATTTTTTCCAGGTGTCCTGCATTTGTCCCGCATTCTCATCGTTATTTTAAAATTATCGGACAATGGATGGATTTTTTCAAAAAAGTGTTTTTTGGTACTTTTCGCAGCTTTTCTTCAATATCTCATGAAAAAATCTCCCAATCAACGTAAGCGACGAAGGGTATTGATGTGCCTCTTACAAAATATATAACTTGTGGCGACTTCAATGAAAATTATTAGTGCTACAGGCGAGCATTTGCATTTTGTCGTCAAAGTCGAAAAAAGTGAGATTTTCAATCAAATACGCAGTTTTATTCGATAATTTTTTTCGTTAGTTTAAAAATTCGATAAAGGAGATATATCATTACAGTAAATTTTGATCCAAAGATAATGAAAATCGGATTAGAAATGCAGATGCTATGCAGCCTTTGTAACTCGTCGTTTACGTCGATTCATGACCTCGATTTTTGAAAATGACTGCGAAAAGTACCAAACAACAACAAAAAGGGTATTGTTTTCGTTTTGAACGACTCAAAATTTGCCTATAAAATAATCCTTTAAAGATTTTCACTTTTCGTGCTTTTGTTATTATAATATGTTTTACTATACTTTTATAAATATTCATGTAAAAAAAGATTAATATCGATGGAGAAAACGTGATTCATTTTTAAAGCTTAAAATGTATTAAGAATTTTGAATCATAAATACTCTTTTGATATTTTTATACTACGTAAATATATGTAGGCATATTTTTGAAAAATTGTCCTTCATTTTGAATCCATATTTATGGTCACCGTACTTATAGCACGAAAAATTGTAGTTGAAAAGGTACGTATGAAAAGGCATTGATGGGTGGCAATACTGTAGTAAGCAACACAGAGGGCTCCAGTAATTGACAAAATTCTGCGTATACAGACTGCATTTAAGTATACGTTCTGCGTTCTTGACTAATTTCAGCTTTACTCTCATCGTTCGGGTCAAGTGTGAGTAAGCATAAACCAGTTTCTGCAAGCGCACGTAAACTACCGATCAATAGCAAGACGCGTAGAGTATTTACTTTGCCTTCCGCAACTACTGCGAGTAAAAGGTATTTGACATTAGAGTACTCTACTGGTAGTACTTGAGTATTTTCGAAGAAAACATACATTTGTGGTATCTGAATAAAACCAAGGACAGGAATGTAGTGGAGCGATGATGAGAGCGACGAGCAAAACGTACTTTCAACTAAAATGCTGATATACATACCCAAGTACATATGTATGTATGTGCATAGATACATATGTGCATAGATACGAATGTGCATAGATACATATATAAGTATCCGCATATATTTTTTCTCGTCACTTGCTCTGTCGCTTCACTGCAGAAAAACCAAGTTGTGGGGAAAACCCTGACGATATGCGTACAATTAAAACCATGGGTTTGAAGATAGCGCAAATTGATGTGAAAATTTCAATTTCATATTAAATATATTTATGTATGCATGTACATACAGTATCGGTCATATCTATAGCATGCCATTTCAAATCGATATTGTGTGCAACTTATGTTTATTTATTTATTTTTGAGAATTTTAAATTAAAATACAGTTCTTTCTCTTACAAACCCCATATATACCCAAGTTTAACAATTTGTAGAAAACTTCAAAAAAGTGTAACAAACTTTCCCCTAAATTTCAAACTTTTTTCTCGGAAGTGTTTGAATTTTTCTGAAAATTCTTAAAAATAAATAAATAAGCATAAGTGGCACACAATGTCACTTTGAAATGGCGTGCTATAGATATGACCGATACTGTATGTACATATGTAAAAATGTAGTTTCCTCTAATTTTAGTATTTATTAAAAAAAACTCAATGAAATTCAAAAACTATCTCTTGCATTTGGTTTTACTCAATACCGATTTGAGCTGTCTCACAGTGTTATCAAAAAAAAAAACTATGAATGGGTAGGTTCAGAAGGCGCAGCAGTTGAGCGCAACCGTTGCTAAAAAAATCAGTGATCGTTATGCGTCAAGCTGTCAAATTCAACTCTCAAAGGTACACACCAACATGTTGTCTCAAATGATCAGAAAAATATTACGATCATCTAACACGCAACTATTCACTTGATCAGAAGTACGCAACAACGCGTTCAGAAGGTGCAATCGCACCAGTTACTGAGCTGTTGCGCCTTCTGAACGTGCCCAATGAAAATTCGTTTCTCTTGAAATCAAGTTATATGGCTGCGTATGTATATACGTCTTAAAATATAATAGATTTTATAATTCCAATGGAAAAAGTAGTACCGATTTTTTTTTTGTATGGGGAGTGATGCAGTCTAATGTACCTATGTACTATTTCGAAATTTTTTTTATTTGTAAAGGCTATCAAGAAAAACTAAAAATTCATATAAAATTACGCACAATAAAAGGAAAATAAATTTGCTTCTACAAAAATTTCTTAAATCAGTATGCAGCTCTTAAGAAAAAAAATGCTCGTGGATCTCTTCGCTACCATGTCCAACTATCGAATGTGAAAATCGGCACTTCAAAATTTTGATTTGCCACTAATAATTTTATTTCGTATAGCAGCATTGCTTAAGTTGTTGTTTTTGACAACTTATTTGTTGGTTAATGACTGCAAATAGTTTTATAGAAAATTAGAAACGAGAAATAATGCTTTCATTAAAATATAAGTAACATAGATTTAAAAAGCTGCTTGAATACAAAAGTTTTATGAAAATGTCACATTAAACAACTGTCTAAATCTACGTTATTTTTTATTAATAAGGCCGCAAACATTTCCTTACATCGTCAATTTCCATATTCTATTTTTACTCTTTCAATTTCACTGACCAGCGCCGCAAACGATATCAACTAGTAGGCTAACAACCAGAATTGAAATTTAATACGCAAGTACTTACAGTACTACA
>NW_023476765.1:0-2946 GCF_013731165.1 Rhagoletis pomonella
GCCTGAGGGTTATAATCCCTAAGTGCGGCCGAAGGCCGCCTACGCACAAAGGTGTTCTCTGCGAAAGGTGTTTAGCCCTCCTTTTTTTCGCCTGATAACCACCTTGGGATAACTTCTTTTATTTAAAAAACCCCACAGATTCTGTTAGTTGGGTTATATTCCACTTCAAACTGCTCAGTTTGCCTCGGAAAATTCCGTTTTTACCCCATTTTCAAACGGTTCCCTAGGGGTCTGTGGGAGGTCCCCAAGGGGGGGTGGGGCTTTTCGTAAAGTGGCGACTGGCCCCTTTCGAATGAGGGGGGTTTGGGGGGGGCCACGCCCCTCCCCCTCCGCCCCCACCCCAAAAACGATGGGCCAATAACTAAACATTTCCCAATACTAGTAGCATCATACCATTTGACGGGATAGACTGCCCTGCAGTACGGGGGAGTGACTACAGGACTGCTGAATCGGTAGCTACCTGATAAACACCGTAAATTACCGACCGACTACTTGCAGTGTATTTCATCGATTACTTTTACAAGGCAATGTCCTAGGCGGTAGCCACCATCGGCTCTCTCTGCACTACCGGGAATTACTAAAGTAATCACTTGCGTGTTTTATGGGCGCCCTCTGTCGTAGTTTTTCGCTATCTGGTTCGACTCTGCACTACCATGTGCACTACCACGGGTTAATAGAGTAGCTACTTACCTAGGAGTCGGTGCAGTAGCGGTTCAAAAGTAGCGATTGACTCCAGCATTACTGGAGAGTGCCTATTCATCCCCCGTGAAAAACATAAGTATGCCATTTCGCTGGCGGCGCTGCAACAGTGGCAATGGTCGACATAGTAAAGAGCTGACACGCCAAATCAAGAGATCCGAGTTCGAATTTCAGTGAGCGAATCTTTTTTATTTTCATTTTTATTTTTTATTTTTATCTCTTGTTCTAATTTTTAAATTTATTGTTTTAAAAATTACAAAACATTATTTATTTTAATTTTTATGGTATTTGAGTATTTAGGTTTATTCCAAATTAAATTAAATTTATGTACAATTTTTATTTTATACTTATATTGAAATAATTTTTTAAATTAATTTACTTACTTTACTTTAACAACCTCCAAGCGCACTCGAACCTGAGATCTCAGAACCAGACTCGGTAGTCTTCACTCGACGCCACAGCCGACATTTGTGATGAAAGCAATTAATCGCATTTTAGTCTTGGTTGTGGCTATTCAAAGACAAATGTCGCTGATCGCATAAGTTGTTCGAAATCGCGAAATGATAGGCCGCCGCTTTAGCGCATACCAGTTAATGAACTAGTATTTATACTGGCTGGTTTGACATTTAACTGCGGAGAACTGGTATAATAATAGTCCATTACGAACTGGTATGACTTCCGCATTTAATACCAGTTTTCGAAGTAGAATTACTACCAACTAGTTTACGTTTTTCTGCGAGGAATTCGTATAATTATGGTTCATAACGAACTGGTATGACTTTTGTCCTTAAATAATAGTTCATGAACTAAAATTTGTGCATACTGGTTCAGCTTTTCAGTGCAGGGAATGTACTAATCGCGCGCTGTGATGTTGATTCACACTGAACATTTGAAAACACATTTAAATGTATGGCTGTAGCTTAGTGTGCAAAAAACGCTTAATACAACTGGTTGCGGCCAAGAGAGTCCAGGTTCAATTACCATCAGACGGAATATAAAATTAAATATTTTTTTCTTCTATGAAAAAGCATCTGTGCACTTCACAACCACATATTTTATAACGTACATACTCAAATTTAAAACGAGTTGGGTTGGTGCTCTTTCATATGCCTATGTTTTAAATTTAGCACGTTTTTTTAATTCTAAAATTTTTTTCCCTCAGTGTTTAGGTTCCGCAAATTCTGAAACAACCAAAGGAATGATAATGAAGAATTCTTTTTAAAAAGCTTTAGAAAAAACCTGACACATCTGGTTTGGCTTGTAAGCGGTGTTTAAACAACGATCTCGCCATTATACTAGATTCTTCAAGTCAAGATGAAAGTTAGGAGGATACATCCGACTCCGATGCAATTCTCATTACTTTTTATTAAATATAATGTTCCAATTTTTACATTCAAGTACTAAATAAAATAAACATATTACTAACTTTTCCATTTATTTACTTACCTAAATAACTTAATTTAATTGTTTCTTAAAATTTTTTTGGCACCCGCATTCGCATCAGCGGATGTCTAAAATTCCACATTCACAACAGCCCTATATCTTTACCTAAAGGTGAAAAGGGTCCAAGGTCAGTTTTGGAAATTGTTTAGGAGAGACGAAAAATCGATATAGTTTCGCATTATCTGTCATTCTGCATCACAAACTAAATTAAAAAAAAAAAAAGTAGACTTGACATATATAGGTAGCAATATGTATAGGTACGTACTTCATAATATACGTATGTATGCAAATGAGTGATAAAAAAAAATCGACAACGGAATTTTATTTTCCGCTACGATTTCTCACGTCAGTTGATCCGAAGGCTTTATTAAAACTATAAACTGCGAATTTTACGCCACTTCTTCGGTTTTCGCGATTTTGTCGAAATTTTGAGGATTTAGAGGTCAAACGGACCTCATATTAGGATTCAGTGGGCCGAAATACATGTCGGTAGGTGGGTCGGGTTAAAAGCACACACCACTTTTTTGTGTGTGCTATATATGGTTATTATTCTGATCTTTTTGCTTTCTGGATACTCTATTCTAAGTATAAAAACCAAAAAATAAATAAATAAATATGTATATTAAATGCTGTCGAACGCCATTTTCTTGATTAAAAGAAATGGGAGGAAAGAAGCCATTTTGGTAGGTTTTTGAACCAGCTCTTGGTAGCAAAAAAAAAGTTTTTAAGTGGTAACCCGGCTTTAAAGTTTAAACTTGCACTTTATGATACTAAAATTGAATGGTATACAAAACTGCATACCTG
>NW_023476766.1:0-2945 GCF_013731165.1 Rhagoletis pomonella
ACGCCGGAAAATTACTTTCGCTTTGTTGCATATAAATGGATGAAAAATTATCGATATTAGTAGGTATCGATATATTCGGTTGACTCATATAAGTAGTATCGAAATAACGATTTGAGTAAACTCATTTGAGTAGGTATCGATACTTTGATGGTATCGGAACGTCCCTATCCAAGAGAGCCTCCGGAAGTTATCAGCCGACCCTCTTGGGTTGCCCTCTCAACGTTCCTCCTTTTAACTACTGGTTATAATGCGTTCGGAAATTAATGTCAATAAAGGGACAGTAGGGGCACATAAATTGTAAACGGCTAATTACCCTTAAGGTATCGAAAATATAAAATGAATGATATACATATACATGCATGTATATACTCAGAAGTTTAAAAAAAAGTTCAAACTGAAAGAGGGAAAGAGACCAGAGAGAAAGGAAGGCATGTGGTTATAAATGAGTGAGTGAATAACGAAAATTTAAAGGGGCAGGGATCTAAGCAAACAAAATATTGAAACCTGCCTGGTAACTTTTCCGAAGATAACTAAGGAATGTGCATGAAATTTAAATGGAACTAGAATAAGCAAATATATGATGATGGTTCTGCGTACTGGCATATTGTTTCCGAGACAAAGCAGCTGCACTGCCAAGTGCGGTTTCTGTAACTTCGTCAGTACTATTTATATGTGTAAATATCAGTTAATAGTTATTCAATTAAAAAAAAAAATACGGTTTAATGACTAATTTATTTGCTAAAATCTAGAAAAACAGGAAATTTCTAGTGCAACTCGCATAAATTCTGAAAAAATAAATGTTGAAAATATTGAAAAACACCCTATCACAGAATTTGGTTGAAGAACGTTTTATCTCAGAATTCGGTTCCAAACCAAAGCCGAAAGAGGGTTAATAATGTAAACAAATATACAAAATGTTTACATTTAAATTTTTAAATAAGCGTACGTCAAATATTGAATTCACTTTGTTTATTACATTATGTCTCTAATTAAATTTTCAATTCGATAATGGGCTGGATCATGATAAAAACATAGTAAGGTAAAACCGTACTCTCAATTCGTCGGCCATGATTTTTTTTTTTAGAAGTTTGCCAACATTTTAAAATCATATAATATTGAGAGGAATTGTTCAAAGTTGTTGTTGTTTGAGATTGAGAATGAGAATGTGTGTGTGAGTTTGTGTGTAAATTAAATTGCTTGCAAACGTCAAGAATTTGAAAAATCCCTCTCAGCGGTTCTACCTTCCTATTTTTTTATCATGGGCTGGATTTCGAATTCATAACCAGTGCACTATGGCCGAAATTGCGATTTTAGCGGCAAAAAAATACTTCCCGACAAGCTAGCTTCACCAAATTTGGTGTGTAGACTTCTAATGATAAAAAAATCGATTTGAGAAAAAAATGGGCGGGCTACGCCCCCTTTTTTCAAAGTAGTGGCAAAACGTACTTCCTGGCAAGCTAGCTTCACCAAATTTTGGTGTGTAGACTTCTAATGATAAAAAAATCGATTTGAGAAAAAAATGGGCGGGCCACGCCCCCTTTTTTCAAAGTAGTGGCAAAACGTACTTCCTGGCAAGCTAGCTTCACCAAAATGGTTACACGGACAAAAAAAGCAACTTGAGAAAAAATTGAACGGTCCACGCCCTCTTTTTCCTATATCCAAAACCCAAATTGTTGCCAAAAATACTTACCAAAAAGCTGGCTTCATCAAATTTTGAAAACGGACTTCTTCTGACAAAAAAAACTTTTGAATGCTACCAAGAAATTAATTTATTTTTTAATTCATAAATTTATAATTTTAAAGAAGTTGTAAATGCTTATGGATTAATCTGAAAATAACAAAAATAACATACATATTCTCGAAAGATATAGGGCTTAATTATTCATGGTCTGTTTCTTCGTTTTCAGCCGCTTCTAATTCCAATGAATAATTATTTATCGACTCTAAGCTTACATCAGAATCATAACTATAATTGCAGCTGGAGGCTTCTTGAGATGTTGAATGTAATAAAAGTTCTGGTGGCAATTCAGGCATTTTAAAAAGATCAATGACTTCTCGAGGAAAAGGAAGTTTTTTTGAAATATTTGTACGTTCTTGCAAACATAAACTTGAAATATATGGGTCAGAGCTATCCATAGCTCTATGATACATGTCAAGTATGTTGTGCACTCTTGAATCCTTTCGAGCGTGACCAGTGCGATATTTTTTATAATATTTGTTTCGCGCCTCAGATGCATTTTCTGCCAGTACACCTACGGGTACTACAGAAGCCTCAATTATTTGTGACGAATGCACTAATATTTTGTGTATTGTGGCAGACATAGAGTACCATTCGTAGTTTTGGAAAAATATTTCACTGGTTTTAATGCAATGATCACGAAACCTTTGAGCATCAATTTCAAATTCAGAGGAGAGAGCAATTAAGATTATGTGTAAATGTTTCAAAAAATGAATATTTATACCAGTAATAGATGCTAAAAGGTCCGTGCGAGAAAATGCTCTTCTAGCTGTGTTGCCATCGTTGGTGTTGCCGCTGCCCTTTGCTTTCGGCTTATCGACATGAAGCCCCATTTGAAGCAAAAACTCTTTTTGAATTTTTTGTTTCTTTTCTGCCAGGATTCTCTTCTCTTCTGCTCCACGAACTTGCCATTTTTTCAAATCTAGCTTGTATGACAGTTTTAAAACAAACTCGAAACTACGAATCCACGCATGCAAAGGGCTTAATCCATATTTCAAAGCGTCGGTCTTCGGTTCAAAATTAGGAGAATCAGAGTTTGTTATAGTTCGAAATTCCTTTGGACCGGCATGACAGATGGGACATTGCTGTGGACTTTTAGTTTCTGTCAACACATTTAAGACTTTCCCATCTATTAATGTCATATATAAATTATATTTTAGTTTAATTTTTTTCCCATTACTTAGTGTGTATTGTAGTGGTTTCAACT
>NW_023476767.1:0-2945 GCF_013731165.1 Rhagoletis pomonella
AGCAATTTTAAGCAAGGCATAAATGCTAAATTCTTGCCTAAATATATCAAGTGTCGTGTTCTGCGAAAGGTAGGCAATGCATTGTACGATTTAGAGTACTTGAATGGCAAACCGATCGGTAGGTTCCATGCATCTGACATCCGGCCGTGACAATGTCATCCGTCACGAAGAGCGATCCGAAAGTAAAGTATTTTTTTTCCAAAATTTAATTATCACGTTTTTTCTCAAATTTATATATATACACGTTTTTGCAATTATTTAACTTAGCGATAGGGTAAAACCTTGACCGCCCGCAGACTGCCCGGGGTCCAACTTTGCATGGCTTTTCCTCGAAGCTAAGTCATGTAGGGCTGTAACTCGCTTCTGTAACTCTTCCCTACCGATCATTTCTCTGCTGGTAGGGAATATACGTCATTCATTACAACTCCTAAGCAGTAGAGAACAAGGAGCGAGTTCATATATGAATTCGCCCAGGTATTGAATCGGAACAGAAACGAGCTACTGGACTAGCGGAGGGGCCGTACTGTGAAAACCGACCAAGTTCGGCAATTGGGGGGTGGCTAACTCTAGCCAACGAATGTGAATAGAGTATCTTTTTTTCTCTTACTGTCCTTTTCACTGGGCGCTTTGGCGGTCGGGGACAAACCGCCCAGTATCCTCCCCGAGCATCTATATTCATAGGACGCTCACGCGCGCTCCCACCGGGAGTCGTGAACTGCCTGACAATCCGCACTTCCATTAGGATTGTCTTTTAGGAGTTTTGACGAGTTCTCCTTAACCAAATGTCTAATGCCTTTCGGAGTTTTGACGAGTTCTCCTTATCAAAATGTCTAATGCATTTCGGAGTTTTGACGAGTTCTCCTTTAAGAAAATGTCTCTTGGGCCGCAAAGCCATAATGAATAGGAAACAAAATAAATATATATACACGTTTTCCCAGCCGCCGGACGGCTATAAACTCGCGGCCAAGTGTCCTTTTCAGGAGAGCCTGCCCTGTGTTCTTCTTAGCGGTGTTGAACTAGTGGGGGGCAGGGTGTAAAGACCGACTAAGTTCGGCACTTTGGCCTAAAACAATAGAGAACCACCGCAACACCGGACTTGAATTATTTTTTCCAGAGTCTACTCGGTATAATTCTGACTCAAGCATTTCGAAATGAACGCTAATTCGACCCATACTTAGTCACAACCGGGATTGAGTTTCGAGTCGAGTATGCTAAGCAACTGACCTAAGTTTTATATTATTCTTTTTATCCCTACCAGCATTACGAAAACCACCTTGGTTTACTGAAACCCCAGATTGAACCTTTCAAAACATTAAATTCATTGTTTTATGAATACAAGAATTACAGGAGCCCGGCGCAGTATTGACTAAATCAGTAGAATTATTTTTTCGGAGACCGACTATACAAAACTGGTCCAATATCATAGACAAAAACTTCCTAGTCTGGCGAATTCCTTGCCCGGCTAAATACTTCTTTTTTTTGAGACTCTTTATCTCAGGGGTGAGTCGTGCCTCACGTTCTAGTGATTTTACCACCTAACTCTCTTGCGGACACCTTGCGCAGACAGTTAACCCTTTTCCCTGTTCGCTTCTGTGACGAGTCGTGAAGTGAAGCAGGTTTGTTATGGGTTACTGTTCGCCGCACAAAATATAAATACTTTATTCTTCGTCGAATAGCGCACCCGGTAGCGTGCCATAAATTTCTAGAGCGTACGGCAACCACAAAACTGCATGGAAGGTCTGCCATTTTGCGATAGCTGTGTTCCTTGCGGACAGTGTCGCCGATTGTCACTGGTTCCAGCAGTTCTGTTCGTCTACTTTTTTTTCGGTTAATAGACGCTTTCCGCGGAGGCTGGGGATTGTTGTGACAGCGGTCTGTAACTGCCCGTCTTCACAGGATTGAGTTTATATCTTTACACAAATGTTAGAATATAGAAGCAATATAGATCAGGGCTTGTATTTTGGCATCTACTGCGGTGTCTTGGCAGTTTGACAGCTACGTTTTCCTTTGTACTAAAACATTCTTGCGGCAACATTGTCAATATTCTGATATAGAGCCGGTGGCAATCGGTAACTTTTTCGGCATGGTGTACGAATAAATTGAGTTTTACTGTGCCAAACGCAAAGAAAAATTTTGACAGTTGAAAAAAGAAGAAAAACCCACACAAACGCTCGTGCAGAAGCTCTATTTCGTCTGTTGCTGAAATGGTTAAATTTACTTCTATTTTATAACTTGCAAGTAACGGACGTTATTTTGTTTATCGGATTCCATTTTGATTTCCATTCCTTATTACCGCCCACAATATTCTGCCTTATCCGGAGTTTCGCCCGAAAACTGTTCATCCGACCATAGTAAATACATGGAAACCAAAAGTTGAAAAGTGAACCGGTTCGAAAAAAAAATAAAATAAAAAAAATAAAAAAATGGAACTCATGATAAGGCTGATTACACTTAGAAGCTGTGAAATTTTACCTAGCACATGAGCTAGATAAAATTCTGACGTTTGTATTCATCACGAAACTGGCAAAATTGTTAACTAGCTATTTTCAAAGTTTTTTTTTGCGGTTAAGAGGAGTCACGGCAACCCCGGATTTTTCTGATATCCTCTTTGCACTGCGGCAAATTCCATTTGGAAGAGTAACGGAACTAGTCCAAATGACGCAGTGCCCGTTATTCTTCCAAATGGAATATTCCCGCAGTGCAAGGGTATAAAAACCTGCTGGCAACCCCCATTTCAGCCATTTACGTTTTTGCTACGAGTTACTTTTTACTGCACGAGCTGAATGGTTTTCATTTGTTGGAGTTGTACGATCATTTTTGTGGCGCATTCGCAAATTGAATAGCAAATAACCAAATTGAGGTGGAAAATTCCGTGTAATTGCAATATTGCGGAGTTTAATAACTTAAATTAGGTGCAGTCGAATTTGGGGTATATACAAGTATCC
>NW_023476768.1:0-2945 GCF_013731165.1 Rhagoletis pomonella
TATCATCGAAGAAAATCGATGCAAAACTACGTAAGTTATAAGCGATCAAATAAAAATACCCAGGTTGCGCAACTTCAATGTATGTACCTATACATACATACATATATTAAAGGTATAAAGTGCAAGTGAGATATTATCCGGATAAACGAATAACACCATAACAATGATAACACTTTTTCTTTGAATAAATCAAATAGTACTTTTAATACTCGAATTGTATTATAGTAGGTAGAGTGGTTGCATCGAAAGGAAGAGTGGTTGGGTTCGAAACCTGCTGTAGGCATGTAGTTATAAACATGTATTTCCGTCAGTTATGGGTAAGTATGCAGGTAGATTTTCAAAATTATAAGACACAGAAAATTTCTAAAGCCTACATCTAAAACAGGTAGTATTTTCTTTTCCCGGCTTGTTATAAAAAGGAACCTTTCTGTCTAGGTAAGATTTGATTTTTTCAATTTTATTCTTGTTCCGAGTATAAATATGAGTTAATGCGCTTTGAAACTTCATAACATCTTCAAGGCTCGCCGGAGATAGTTCAGTTCATAAGTCTAATTTCAAAACCGTGATTTATTAAAAAAAATAAAATGAGTAAAAGGACGCGAGAATTTGAGTGTAATAAGGATCCAGATATGTTCTGTTTCATGTGTGGCCAATATACTATCATAAGGCGACGACGAGTGTTCTCAGATCATATCAAAACTTTATACTCCAAGTATTTTGGAATTGAGCCTAAAAATGCTGAAAAACCATGGACACCGAACACTTTGTGTACATCGTGTCGAGTAGAATTGATTCAGTGGGAATCAGGACAACAAACAAAATTTGATACACCAATGATATGGAGAGAACCTACTTGCCATTCAATAGAGTGTTATATTTGTCAAACAAAAGTACTTGGCGTTGGAAGATCAAGAGGAGTAACCTATGCTAGCGTACCTACAGTGACATTACCAGTACTACATTCAACGGCAGTTGCGGATCCAGTTCCATTGTCAACAGTAACATCTGAGTGCGGGGGATCAAGTTGTACTGAATTTCGCATGGAAAACGAAAGAAACGTTCTGTCACAAGCACAACTTAATGATTGGATAAGAGATTTGGAACTATCCAAGGAAAAGGCCGAGATCCACACTTCTCGTATGCAACAATTTAAATTTGTGTCATCCGATGTTAAGGTGACATATAGTAGAACTCGTCACGAACCATTTTCCAAACACTATACCAAGAAAGACAGTATATGCTACTGCAACGACACCCCTGGTTTATTCAAAGAGTTTGGTCAAACATATGATTCAAAAGAGTGGCGTTTGTTCATAGACGGCAATAAACTGAGTTTGAAGGCTGTATTATTGCATATTGGTAACAAAAAGCCTTCTATCCCGATTGCAAATGCAGTAAATACAAAGGAAACCTACGAGGAAATGCAAAAAATACTCAAATTTATCAAATATGAAGAGCATGATTGGAAAATATGTTCTGATCTCAAAGTCGTTGCAATGCTATGCGGTCTACAAAGTGGCTACACCAAGCACTGCTGCTTCCTCTGCAAGTGGGATAGCCGAGCTCGTAAGGACCACTACGTCAGAAAGGATTGGCCGGAAAGAGTCGAGTTTACCGTTGGTGTGGATAACATCAAATACACCCCTCTTGTCAAGAAAGAGAAAATCATACTTCCACCCTTACACATCAAGCTCGGTCTCATTAAAAACTTTGTTAAGGCTTTGGACAAAGAAGGCGAAGCATTCGACTATTTGAAAACAGTTTTTCCAGATATTTCTCAAGCCAAGATAAAGGAAGGTATTTTTGTTGGACCACAAATAAGAAAGTTGATCAACAATAATCAATTCAAAGGACTACTCTCATCAGTTGAGGCAGCAGCGTGGGAATCCTTTGAAAAGGTCGTTGCTTCTTTTCTCGGTAGACACAAAAGCCCTAACTACGAGCAGATAGTGAACGACCTAATCAATAATTATGCGAAAATGGGCGTAAATATGTCTTTAAAAATTCACTTTCTCCACTCACATTTGAGCTTTTTTCCGGCAAATCTTGGCGACGAAAGTGATGAACATGGCGAAAGGTTTCATCAGCAAATGAAATTAATTGAGAATCGATATCAAGGATTCTGCGACGTCGCAATGATGGGTGATTACTGCTGGTTTCTCATAAGAGAAACCGATCCTTAACTGAATAAGCGTCAAAGTAGAACACATAATTATTTCGACAACATAGTAAAATCAAATTAAGATAAAGATTGTTAGAATATAGTATAAACATAAATAAATTAAAAAAAAAAGTTAAAAATATGGGTAATTTCATTCATAAATTGAACTTTTAACTCAATAGAAACAGAGCATAGCTAGATATTTCACTCTTCTTTATACCATACATACGTTTTGAGGTATACGTTGAAATTGCGCAACCTGGGTATTTTTATTTGATCGCTTATAACTTACGTAGTTTTGCATCGATTTTCTTCGATGATACCTTATTTTTTTTGTAATATAACAGAGCTTAGGGAGAAAAAAAGTCTGCAAAAAAATAAAAGGTTTTCGAGATCCTTCCCCGCAAAGTACAATTTTTTTTATATTTTTACAAAAAAAATTGAAAAAATCGGTAATGATTGTTCGTTATCTTTGAATCTACAGGGCCTAGCAAAAAGTGTTGTATGCACAGCTTATAGAAAATTTTATTACCTTTTAAAAGCTTCAAACCGTTTTGGAATTGCTTAATTCGTTCTTGAGATATATATGATTAAGTGGACCCAATTTTTATTTTTTTTGCAAAAACGGTAAATTGCAAATATCTCAAAAACGGTACCATAAAATTAAAAATAACCCTGATTTTCGGAATCAGGGGGTGATTTTACATACGAATTTCATAACGGCGTCTCTGGTAAATTTTGGCTCAACGCTCGCCATCTTTTCATTTTTGCATTTGGGTTTTTT
>NW_023476769.1:0-2945 GCF_013731165.1 Rhagoletis pomonella
TAAGGTAACGATATGTATGTATGTATGTATATATGTACATACACGATTGAGAGAAATAGAGATTGCGCCAATCGCGGTACCGCTAATCCGCTCTTTGTGATTTTGACAGAATGAGCTGTGTGCGTGACGTCATCTTGGTGCAATTGTTGAATGTGAGCATACGAAAAAACCAAATAACAATTTTAATAAGGGTATTCGTTTAAACGTTTAAAAGCCTAATAAACCTCTTAAACTGCGTAAATTTACCAACGCGTAAAAAATTTGGCAGCAACTTGTATGAAAATTCTCTTACACATATTATGCAATAATTTTAGTGTGTAAAGAATGCTCGTAAATTTACGATATTGCAAATGCAACCCTTCCAAACGAACAGCCGATGTTTATTATTGGGAAATTTAAAATGGAAGAGGTAAGAATGAAACTTAGAAAGCAAAAACGCCTTCGATTGAAACCGTCCCATCGCTGGACAGACTCGCAGACCCTGCAGCTGCTGTAAGCAGTTTCCGATGTGGTGAGGGAAAATCCAGAATCATTTGAGGTTAGGGTTGCCAGATTCTGAAACGGAGAAAGGAGTACATTTCTATTCTCGATAGAAAAAAAACAGTACAGAACTTAAAAAAGGAGTAAAATTTTTGTTTTAATTTTTTTTGTGCAGTTTATTGTTACAAATTACCATTATTTAGGTACAAACAAACACGAATATCATAGACATCTTTTTCAAAGCAACAATAAATGTTAAAAATAAATAACTAAATTCTACAAAAGAATATTCCTGAATGTATGGCAATTTTTTTATATTATAATTTAAAATTTTTCTGATTTTTATACCCGAGCGCCCTACCTACCTGCCTACGACCATGCTTACACCTTTTCACTATCACACTTAACTTTACTTACTAAGTAGTGTTTGCCACAATATGAATGGCAAAGTACAGGGCGTAAAATAATAACCGTCGCACAGGTTTTTCGAAAAATAAAAGAGTCCTTTAAAGATTTTGCGAAAAAAAGTATTTTTTGCGAACTTTATAAATAGTTAACTTTGATTTTATTAATTAGTTTTAAAACTTTAATCCTTATTTCCATTTGCCAGCTTTGGGAGATAAGTAAATGCTTTTTTCAGGTATATTTTTTCTTAGATTTTGTATAAAAAAAAAAACTGTATGGGTATAGGGTTGGTCGAATGAATGGCCTCCTAATCACCAGTTCCGAGTCTTTTCGATTGCTGAGTAAGAGGCCTTATTTTGGACAAAAGACGGAGTATAAAGGAGCCAAATGGAGGAAATTAGCCTATGGTTACAGACGATATGGTCACTACACACGAATAAAGGCGAGCTAGTGTTTTGACGGCGAAAAAAGGCGCGTAAAAAAAATTTTGCGAAAAAAGATGCTTATGAAAAAATTTGGCGAAGTATGTTAAGAGTCTTTGACGCTGAAGTTTTTTTATGCGTCTTTTTTCGCCGTCATTTTTTGAGCTCGCGCCTTTATTCGTGTCTAATGACGATATGTAATAAAGTAACCGACGAACACTTGCGTGCCGCTTGAGCTTTTCTCTCAAAGTGTTTACCGCTGGTAAACGCAAATGAAGGTTAAAATTTAAAAACTTATTAATAAAATGTAAGTAAAGTCTGTGGGTAATTAACAATAAACTACTTTTTTTCGCAAAATCTATAAAGTTCCCTTTTATTTTTCAATAAAACCTGTGCAACCGTTATTATTTTACGCCCTATATATGATAAAATATTAATAGCTGGAAAAAGGAGTACAAAAGAAGTACAAAACTAAGAAAGGAATACATTTCCAGATATTTTTTTTTGGAGTACAAGGGAGTACATTACAATAAAAAGAAGTATGTTTACTCCCAAAAGCAGTACGTCTGGCAACCCTATTTGAGGTAAGCATTTTAGATAGAGAAAAATGTTAGTGTATTCAACAACAATTAACATATATCTTCCAGAAACCGACGGCTCAAAGGTTTTATGAGAAATTGCAGCACAATACATCGGCACTTCAATCTGTCCCTTGGTTAGCGATGAAAAGCAAAATGAGATACCTAAAGGCATCGTACGTTGCCGCTGCGGGCTGAAAAAATAAAACTGGGTCTGGAATGCTGGCTAATGGTGACGAATCTAGCATATCAATGAATATCAACAAAACTTGTCCCAACTTTAACTTACTTGAAGAAATCTTCGGGCAACGCAGAAATGTAAATGCCACAGTAATTTTTGAAAGCACAGTACGGCCGATTCCCCTTGTGCTGATAGTTCATTAAATGAGTGCTACGAGTTATGTTCCTTCGAGTCTGAGGATTCAGTTGATCCAGTATTGCCTAATAGCAGCCATTGCAGTGCTGCGGTTACTTCTACACCTCTGAGCTCAGCTAGTTTTAGAAGTTCAATAAAAAAAAAAAAAAAAAAAAAGGTGAACCCCCTTTGATAAATTACTTCTCATTCAGGAGAAAAGGTTGGAACTAGAAGTTACGAAAATAGAATTAGAAAAAGAAAAGGAAAAGAATGAGGTGGAGTTGAAAAAAATTGAACTGAAAAATCAATTGGAAATAAAAAAAATTGAGACTGAATCAGAAGGAGAATCCAATCTGGAAATTGAAAAGCTGAAACTTGCAAGCGAGGAAAGAATCAAAATGTTTGAAATCGAGCTAAAACTCAAATCAAAGTAATTTTGTATGAATATAATTTTTGAGTTTGCATACATACACTAGGCGACAAGCGAAAGTGTGCACCTTGTTGTAATATAATATTTACAATAACTTTCATGCACAATTTTCCCATTAATTGTTCATTTTCGTATAGTTCATTCTATAAATCAAAAGTTTCACACTGTATATAAAGCTAGCAAAAATTCAAAAATTTTCATACATATTTTCAACTTTTTATTCAGAATTTCTGGAAAATTTTCAAGTATGCAGTTTGACGGCCCATTCAATGCTA
>NW_023476770.1:0-2944 GCF_013731165.1 Rhagoletis pomonella
AGTGAAATTCGCTGCGTCGTTTCTGTATACGTATAAGCGCTGCGACGGAGACGCTACTCGCGAGTAGCGTTTTGCCCATCATTGCTCTATAATAATAATAATAATAGATTGGCGCTTACACATACGTTAGTGTTTGGCCGAGCTTCTCCTCCGATTTGTGACGTGCGCCTTGATGTTGTCCCACAAAGAGGAGGGACCTACAGTTTTACGCCGACTCCGAACGGCGATTGTATTTTTATGAGAAGCTGTTTTTCATGGCAGAAATACACTCGGAGGTTTGCCATTACCTGCCGAGGGACGACCGCTGTTAAGAAAACACCTTTTTTCTATTTTTTTTTGCGATGTTGCTTTGACCAGGGCTTGAACCCAGGTGCTGTGGAGTGGAAGCGCGCACTGCTTATCCCTACACTACAGCGGCCACAGGTAATCCAAAAATTGTAGGATTTCAAATCAGTGAGGTAGGTGACAAAATGTAAGCGTTTAAACATTTTCTTGACTTATTCTCAATGCTTCTATATATAATTGCTCAGTCATGCGACTTAGTTAGGGCGATCTGGAGAATTGATTTATATCTAATTAAAATGCAGGCCCTGTAGGTTATCCAAAAATCTATATATAATTGCTCAGTCATGCGACTTAGTTAAGGCGATCTGGAGTAGCTACAGAATTGAGTTATATATCAAATTAAAGTGCAAACTCTATAGGTTATCTAAAAATTGCCGGATTTCAAACCTGTGAAGTAGGTTAGAAAATATAAGCGTTTAAACATTTTCTTGAATCATTCTCAACGGTCCTATATATAATTGCGGTCATACGACTTAGTTAGGGCGATCTGGGGTAGCTACAGAATTGAGTTATATATCAAATTAAAGTGCAAGTTCTAGGTTATCCAAAAATTGCCGGATTTCAAACCTGTGAAGTAGGTGAGAAAATATAAGCGTTTAAATATTTTCTTGATTCATTCTCAACGGTTCTATATATAATTTGCTCAGTCATACGACTTAGTTAGGGCGATCTGGAGAATTGAGTTATATATCAAATTAAAGTGCAAGCCCTGTAGGTTATCGAAAAATCTATGTATAATTGCTCGGTCATACGACTTAATTAGGGTGATTTGGAGTAGCTACAGAATTTAGTTATATATCAAATTAAAGTGCATGCCTTATAGGTTATCCAAAAATTGCCGGATTTCAAATCGGTTAAGTAGGTGACAAAATATAAGCGTGTAAACATTTTCTTGGCTCATTCTCAACGCTTCTATATATAATTGCTCAGTCATACGACTTAGTTAGGGCTATCTGGAGTAGCTACAGAATTCAGTTATATATCAAATTAATGTGCAAGCTTCATAGGTTATCCAAAAATTGTCAGATTTAAAACCGGTGAAGTAGGTGACAAAAGCACGTAGAGAGACGATTGCATCGAAAATCGAAACCAATGATACCTGCTGCTTGTTGTTGGACTCACTAGTGGTATCACTTATTGCTGTACTAGTTAGGTGGTTAGGCAAGGCACTTTTAGGAACTTTGTGCTGCTGTGGGAGGTTGTTATTACGATGTGCACCGATTTCTTTGCTAGAGGAATCCGAAGCAATGGCATTATTAGCAACAACACTCTCGTTAAGAATAACAGAAGAAGGCGGGGAGCGAATAGAATATCGCCGAGCATCAGCACGCTTGTTTATAATATACAAGAGTCACTGTCTCAAAAATTATGCACGAACATAGACAAAACTTCATTAAGTTTTAGTAATCTTTTTGACACTAATAAAGTTATGGAACCCATTAGAAAATATTCGAAAACCGAGAGCGATAAAAAACACGTCCGCACGCAACGACGGTTTATAGTTGATTTTAGTTTAAATGCTTACTTATATGCCTTTCACCATAAAACGGCGCCAATTTTAAGTAATTATTGCATTTCAGACCACGACTAATAATGCCCTTGACGGATATTGTGAAGGGTTGGACTATACCTTAAAAATTACTACTTTCTCACAGCCCACAGTGTTTCGACTATATGGAGGGTGGTAGAAAAAGTCATGGTGACAGTTGATTAAAAAACCAGTTGGACTTAGAGAGGGAAAAGTAAAAGTCATAAATACCAAATTTTACATTATTTACTCACCCCTCTTCTTCACGAACGATACATTTCCCAAAAAAATACGGGAATGGATGCGACACAGACTAATCAGTTTAGTTGCCTTTGGCGATTAACTAATTGAAGAAAGTATTTCTTTTTCAACTGTAATCAATTACTTAAATGTCGTAGAATATTCAGGTGAAGGTATTTATCATTTATTTGGTACTTTCCTATTTTCTTACCAAAAAATTTACTTTGTAATGTAGATGCTAAAGATTATTAGTAAAAAAAAAAGTGTGAGTACCGGTCCGTCAGGTCTTGAAATTAGACGAATGTTTTAGAGAATTTTATGCAGTTTTCGAATATATAATTTGATCTTTGCGCGCGACTTTGCAAATATATAACTTAACTTTACTGCCGGGTAAAGTTATAAAAAAATATATTTTTTATTCTATAAGCACGTCTTGTATTTATTGAGTAAAAATTTGAACTAACTTTAGTTGACAATTGGATTCTTAACCTAAGCTTGGAGTTGGCTGTTGTCACATGCAACCACCATGTGCCTAGTTGGTTTCTCACGGTTACGGCATATGTGCTACATGATATCCAATTTTGGTAGACATAGCGTCAGCAGAAAATGTGTTGCGCGTGTGAACGTCGCTGTTAACTTCTGTGGCGTTAATTCCTCCCCCTTTAAGTTCAACGGTGTCCTCACTGTTGTGGGTTAGGGTACCGGCAATATCATCTGTATTCTTTTTTGTTGTTTGTATGGTTACTTTATAGTTCCTTCTGGAGGTATATGTTCTATATGATAGTAGGCAGATAACTATGACGAAGATAATAGAATTGATGGTTAGACTAG
>NW_023476771.1:0-2944 GCF_013731165.1 Rhagoletis pomonella
CGGCGGCGTGTGGGTGGTGGTGCGGTTGTGTGTGTTATGTGGTCTGTATTGGCTGTGGTACGGTCTATGGTGTTATTATGTTGTTGTGTTGTGGTGACTGTGTGAGGCTGCTGTGTGAGTGTGTGAGGCTGCTCGGGCGGACTGTGGTTAGCCGTGGAGGCTGCTCTGTTTGAGCAACAGGGGGCCACGTACGACGTGGTCCACTGTCTGTGTGTCCGTAGTCCCGAGCAGACTCTGAGGTGACTCCACCCCTCGCAGGCATTACACTTGACTGAGGTGGAGTTGTGGTGTAAACGTCTTCGGCATACACAGCAGGTGTATGTTTCTGGCCCAGGGTTTGACTCGATGCCAGCCCTGAGTAGGAGAATGCGTAGTGAATGTTGCCCTATGGACGGACAACTTCTGAGATACTTCGCCGACCTAAACGGGGTTAGATCGCCGAAACAACAGCCCTTGGTCGGGTGAAACCCGAGTCATTCCGGTACGTAGAACCGGCTGTCGTGGGAATGACTATTCAGGTCAGCGAAGGTGCATTGTCTCAAAAGATTTATGAGGTTGTCTGGGCTGTACCCATCCCACGAACTTATTTCAGACAGTTTATTGATAGGGCCTTTTTTTTATATCGCATTTGTTTCATGATCCGATATGCTATATATATATATATATTCTATATATTCTATGTTCCTTCGCTTTTTCACATGAAACTTCCTTAGCGTTCAAGTACATTAAGTCGATCAGTGTTTCGGAATATTCAGTAACCCTGGTATTAAAATTAATTAACTGTTTCATTGCCTGATGGGCGAATATCTCATTCAGTTTCTTACTATATGTCGAAATTATATTTAGGTTTATATTAAAATCTCCGATAATAATGATATTGCTCGACGACTTGGATGCCGACCACTCCTTTAAGCCATATAAACTACCTTGGTATAATTCGCGATTAAAGAAGCTCAAAAATCAGCGAAATAAATATTACAACAAGTATAAATCAACCAATAGTCCGAGTTACTACTCAATGTAGAAGCGGTTTTTAAAAGAGTTTAACTGCCTTGACAAGTTTCTCCATAAAAATTATGTCCTTAATTTCGATCTTAATATTAAATCTAACCCCAAAGCCTTCTGGAATTTTGTTAAGTCTAAAAAATCATGTTCTACTATTCCCTATTCAGTTTTTCTCAATAAAAAAAACTGCGGATACTCCCGCTAATGTTGCTAATCTGTTCGCTGATTTCTTCAAATCCAATTTCGAATGTGATTTAGACACGAATCTTGATATTGGCCCTGCATCCGGTGTTAGTTCCTCATTTGGCTTTGGTTCCCTATAGCTCTCATACGATGATGTAGTGAAAGGTGTTCAGATCAAAATGAAGACTTCCGCAAGAACTGACATTGATGGAGTATCCGCACTTTTATTAAAAAACTGTTCAGCACTGATCCTTCCATTAAAAATTATCTTTAACAAGTCGCTTTCTACTGGGGTATTTTTAGATGCTTGGAATTTGGCCTCTATAACTCCAATTTTGAAAAGCGGAAACAAAAAACGACATTAGTAACTATAGACCGATTTCTAAACTGTCACCGTGTCTAAACTGTTCGAATGCATCGTTGAGAATAAAATGTATTTCTCGGTCAAGAGCCTCATTTGCCCAAACCAACATGGTTTTGTACCTGGGCGCTCCACGGTCTCAAATCTTGCGGTCTTTAGTGAATATTGTATTTCGGCTTTTTCTAATGCATCTCAGATGGATTGTATCTACACAGACTTTTCGAAGGCTTTCGACAAGGTGTCGCATAGAATTTTTGTCCATTCTGTCTTCTTAAACTGGATTAAGTCGTATTTGTGTTGCAGGCGATGCGTTGTTACGGTAGACCATTTTTCGTCTGATATCTTCGTCGCGACCTCGGGCGTGCCACAAGGTAGTATTCCCGGGCCAATGCTCTTTGTTTTGTTTATAAATGACGTTAGTTCATGCTTCTCTTTTTAAAATTATCTGTTATACGCCGACGATTTGAAAATATTCTCAAATATAACGAACACTGCCGACATGCTCAAACTTCAAACAGATCTTTATAACTTGCATGCTTGGTGCCTCCAATCGCGCCTTTCCCTTAATGTCAATAAATGTTTTCATGTAACTTTTTTTTTTACGTAAACCTAGCTGACCCATAGTTAAATTTAGGTTTTAAATTTTCCAAATATATGCTAGAATTAGGTGTCTTTTAGGTGTTCTTCAACGCCACTAAAACCAAGTAGCTCCATTGGTTTCCTAGAAATTCGCAAAAATGTGTTTTTCAGCTAGCTCAGCGCTGTTAAGCTAGCTGAACAATCTTAAATTTTTTTTTTTTTAATTTTCGAAATACATATATGCAGGAAATAGGTGTCTTTTAGGTGTTCTTCAACGCCACTAAAACCAATTTAGTAGCTCCATTGGTTTCCGAGAAATTCGCAAAAATGTGTGGGTCAGCTAGGTTTACGTAAACCTAGCTGACCCATCGTTAAATTTAGGTTTTAAATTTTCCAAATATATGCTAGAATTAGGTGTCTTTTAGGTGTTCTTCAACGCCACTAAAACCAATTTAGTAGCTCCATTGGTTTCCGAGAAATTCGCAAAAATGTGTGGGTCAGCTAGGTTTACGTAAACCTAGCTGACCCATCGTTAAATTTAGGTTTTAAATTTTCCAAATATATGCTAGAATTAGGTGTCTTTTAGGTGTTCTTCAACGCCACTAAAACCAATTTAGTAGCTCCATTGGTTTCCTAGAAATTCGCAAAAATGTGTTTTTCAGCTAGCTCAGCGCTGTTAAGCTAGCTGAACAATCTTAATTTTTTTTTAATTTTCGAAATACATATATGCAGGAATTAGGTGTCTTTTAGGTGTTCTTCAACGCCACCGAAACTAATTTAGTAGCTCCATTGGTTTCCGAGAAATTCGCAAAAATG
>NW_023476772.1:0-343 GCF_013731165.1 Rhagoletis pomonella
CACATATCTACTTTTCAAATCAATTTACTAATTATTTAGTTAGCGTTGGGAGTATAATTTGTTATACAGTATATATATAGCAAAAACCTTGAAATTTAGGGGGGGCCGAAATTATCAAGCAAGCATTTCGTGGTACTATTTTTGAATATCTAGGCAAAAATTTGAATTAGAGAGCGAAATCTTCACTGGTGATCGACCCCCTACAAAAAGAGAGGTACTGAGCGCATTAATGTCGGTTTACGATCCCCTTGGGCTGCTAAGTCACTTTCTTATGTACGCAAAGATCTTAATGCAAGAAATCTGGCGCAGTGCTGTTACTTGGGATGAACCGATTTTGCCAGCA
>NW_023476772.1:353-2944 GCF_013731165.1 Rhagoletis pomonella
TTTTTAAGAAGCAAATTAGAAACTGCCAAATGTGTAAAATTCAAAAGGCCGTACCGCAGATGCCACAAATGGCTAAGTTGCCTCGAGCTCGGCTTGCTGCTCATGTTGCGCCGTTTACTTTTACGGGGTTGGATTTCTTCGGACCTATTTTGATTACAATAAATCAACACAAGGAAAAACGGTATGGAGTTTTATTCACGTGCTTAACCATAAGAGCCGTTCACATAGAAATCGCGTATTCTCTTAATACAAACTCCTGTATATTGGCTATTCGAAATTTTATTGCGAGGCGGGGCATCCCGCGAGAGTTTTTTAGCGATAACGGGACTAACTTTATTGGCGCCGAGAGAGAGCTGCGTCAAGCAGTTGCTGAAGTGAATCGAAACGAGCTTGTTCGCACTTTCACTTCCTCGCATACGAAATGGAACTTTAATCCGCCTCTTGCGCCACACATGGGAGGCGCTTGGGAACGTTTAGTGCGCTCCATAAAAAATGTTTTCTATAAAATAACACCTACTCGCTCGCCAAACGAAGAGCTTTTGAGAAGTATGATGGCTGAAATTGAAAATATTATAAATTCGCGGCCCTTAACGTACGTTCCTCTCGATAACAGCGACGCTGAAGCGATCACACCAAATCACCTTTTGCTGGGGAGCTCAAGCGGCATGAAGCCATATGCGCTCTTGGACGATAGCGCAGTTGTGCTGAAAAGTAGTTGGCTTGAATCCCAACGGTTTGCAGACATGTTTTGGAGACGCTGGTTGATGGAATATTTGCCGACATTAACATGCAGAACAAAGTGGCATGAGAAGGTGAGGCCATTGTTTATCGGGGACTTAGTTGTTCTGGTTGACCCTTCATGCCCTCGCAATGTCTGGCCACGAGGCAACGTACTTGAAACGAGGTTAGCAAAGGATGGGCAGGTACGTAGTACAAAAATCCAGACTCTTAGTGGTATACAAGAATGACCGGTTTCAAAGATTGCGGTTTTAGACGTGTCTCAAAATGTGGAGTAGGGCGAAGAAAAAACTTCTTGCCATACTGCGGGGTGGATTGTTGACGCCACTGTCTAAAATATATTATATTATACTAGAATAATCTACTACTTTCGTTTTTATCAATAAATTTAAATGACTTCTGTCACGAGCCGTAAGAGGAGTTCTAGAATTGCGCCAATTGTACTTTAATGAGTTCGTGCATAAAGTGGCTCGAAAGCAATTACTCAAGATCCCGTCATACGTCCTGGTTTTTATACCTTAAAGTATGTATAATTTAACGATATCATATTTCTCAAATTGATCTAATTTAAGTTTGTGTCCATAATAGGAATTTTAACATACATACATGTATAATTACATGTATCGAAACTATGCAAAATAAAACCTGAATTCACATCCAGCTGGCGAAGTTTTCGTTCAAAATTCTAAGAAAATCAGGGCGCTTTAATCCGTTGAGAAACTGTCTCAACAGATGGAGTTACGAAAATCTTGGATGACGTGTTCCAAAATTTTGCTCCGGGCAACTTAAAGTAGTTTAGCTGAAGTGAAATACCTTCTTGCTGCTCTTGCTAAATTAAAAAAAAAAAAACGGTTCAATTCCTGAATAATAAAGTAGAATCATGTATGGAATGAAGAAAAGAAATATTTACTTTTTTCTATCACGAATATCCTGTCTTAATCAAATGATGGGTACTCGAATGCATACAATCGTATTTTAGCTAGGTATTTGGCCGATCTTTTTCAGTTTGTGGTGCGTGCCTTGATTATTTTGTTTGATGGTTTCTTATGAGAATATTTTTTCAAGACAGAAACACACGCGAGCGCTTGCCATTGCCAGCCGAGGGGCAACGGCTGTCTAAAAAAAACCACTTCTATTTTAAAATGTTACGAATACACGTCGGCAACTTGCGATAATGGTCCGCTGAGTTTTAAATTGCTAATTTCGGCTCTTTTTGCAAATTTTATCAATAACATACACAATTTCAATCAATATACATACATTTGCGGCGAAGTAAACCTTACCACTGAACTTTTACTTTAATTTGTTCACAAGTGCAAAAAATGTTTCTGGACTTTCGGAGTAAAGAAATGAATCGTCTGAGCCTACGAATGTACATATGTCCCATTGAACAGTTTTTGCACAAAGTGAATCTTGAACTTATTCAGCATAGACCGAGGAATAAATGGGCATTGAAAAAAAAAAATGTATTGAAATGCAAAATCCTGGTTGCATCAACTCTTGAACAAACACAATTATTTACCTTGGCTAAAATTGGATCAACTCTTTACAAAAGTTACCCGTTTCTTAGTTTTAAGTTCAGTTCATGGTACTATGAGTAGCTTTATAAATACAAGAAAAAGGTTTCGAAGCAAAAATCAATTAATCATATCGATATAAAAACAACCTATTTAATTATAATGAACTAAATTTCACTGCACAATACCCTGATATCTACGAAATATGCATACAAATTTTCAAGAATCTAAGTGAAGTCGGTAAGCTTTGCGTGTATATGAGAATATGTATGTATGTACATATCATATAAGTTAACACTCCCCAGAGTTAACTCGCTGCGGCGCTCCCACTGTTGC
>NW_023476773.1:0-2944 GCF_013731165.1 Rhagoletis pomonella
TGCCTATTTCTCGTTGTTCGCTTTGTGTTGCCGCAGTATTCGCCACACTGCCCTCCACCTAAGTCTGATCGTCCCGATCAGACACACTTGCCGCTCCAACCGCTGCAAGTCTTTCCAAGTGGACCACTTTCATCTTGGTCCTCGGTCTCCCCATTGTCTGGATTCGATGCACTGCGTCCTTCAGCCGTTTGTCAATCCTATACGGAACTTTCCAGTTACGATGTTGTTCGGAGGTGAAGCCGTTCTTCGGCTGCGGCATGTGCAACAACACCGAATCCCCTTCCTGTAGCTCCTCTCGGCTCGATGCGTTACTGGACATTGCCTCCAGCTTATCTCCGGTGGAGCACCATCTCACATGGTCGTGCTTCTGCCGGCCACTGGTGGTGACCAGACCATGTCTCTTCTCATTGGCACCCTTTTCGCCAGATCTATGCCGCATCCTCTGTCCATGACACCGAGGCTCCTGCCTTCGTGCTGCACTGCCTTTAGCACATCTTGCTACATCCGGATCCTTACGCTGAAGCTTCCGCCGTCGTTTCGTATCTCGCTCTTCCGCCGATGCTAACTTCATTGACCGGACATGTATAATCTCACCCTTGGCATCCGGCTTAACTGCCCGCTTTTGCCGACCACCTTTTTCAGGACACTTCAAAGCGCGCCTACTGCTACCACAGCCGCTTCCATTTCCGGCCACCGGCGTATCACCATTGCAACGTGGTTCAGTGGCTTTCCTCCTGCCGGAAACACTGCCTGGCTCGCCATGACCACTTCCTTGTTGCGACCTCTTCTTCACTGAGCTAGCGGAACCGTCACGCTTTTCCTGTATCAGTGAACCGCTTCCTTCTCCTGGTAAAACCACTCCGTCTCCATCACTGCCAACCTCCGCCCAACTAACCGCTTCCGTTTCTGGTGGAATTGTCGACACTTCCTCTAAGACTAACCGTCTGCTGCAGCACTGGCTGTCGTAACCAACCCTAAGTGGCACTTTCCTGTGACGATCTGTCAGGATCATTCTCTGGAGGTCAATCTTCATGCCTTGGCCAAGTAAGAAATCCACGCCGATGATGACTTCATCCACAATGTCTGCCACTATAAACTTAGTGTACGAGGCCCAATCGTCGATTATTACCTCGCATGGTACTTCTCCTAATACTTGGGTGCATTCACCAGTTGCAGTCTGCAGCTTTGCTCCAGGTAGTGGCTTCACATAAAAAGTGGCCAAATCCGGTCGAATAATGGAATGTGTCGCTCCAGTATCCACTGTCAGTACTCTCTCCTGCCCATTCACACATCCACCAATAGTGAGGTTGCTCGCATTCCGGCCAATTTGTGAGACGGAGATTATGGGCCCTTCAACTTCTGGAGCCAGCACGCGGCCCTTCCTGCTGGCTCGTTTCAGTTTAACGACTGATTGGAGTTGGCTTCGTCTCCTTCAGCCCTGCGTTTGCGTCCTGCTGAATTGTTGAGCCCACTGGAACTTGCGCTGCAATCGCGGGCGAAGTGGCCTGGCTTTCCACATTTAAAACATTTGCCAGAGCCATGCTTTTTCTCGCCCAGCAGTTGGATATTCTTCTTCAGCATTTCATTTGTCTCGTCCGGTGTTTCCACTTCTACGCGATGTGCTTTGTAGGCTGGTCTACTTAGGAGCGCCGCCGTTTCACGCGTCTGAGCATACGAGACAGTTTCAGCAAATGTTGGCTTGGGATTCGCGTACGTCTCTCGCTTGGTATACACGTCCCGCATTCCGTTGATGAACCTCTGGATTTTTACTCTTTCAAGGTGCTCACCAGATGCGTCTCCAATTGCCAAATGAGCCAACCTTTCGATCTCGGAAGCGAATTCCTGTAAAGTCTCATTGGATTTCTGGCAGCGATTCTCCAGCTCCATCTGGTAAATCTGTCTCCTGTGCTCGCTACCATAACGTCTTTCCACTGCACCCATTAACGCATCGTAACTGTTCCTTTCACAATCAGGAATAGTCTGCAAGATTTCCGCTGCAGGTCCTTTTAATGCAACGAACAGTGCAGCGGATTTATCCTCCATGCTCCAGTGATTTGCTGTAGCTGTCTTCTCAAACTGGAGCTTAAAGACTTGGAAAGGAATCGTGCCGTCAAAGGATGGGGTTTTTACCTTGGGAGCGTTCGTCGAAGTAGCTGGACGATTCAACTGCAAACCCCGGAAACGATCTTCAAGCTCATCCACCTTAGCTTCGACTTTCTCCTGTTTTTTCCCTAATAAGCGCTTCAATTTTATCTTGTCGTTCCTCGATTTTATCCTGTCTCTCTCTCAGTTCCGCGTTATTTTTGAATAAATTCTCTTGTAGCTGAGTAATCTTTTCATCTAGCTGCGATGATATGCGTGTTTCCTGCACTTGCAGCTGGAATGAAATCTGTGAGGACATCTTTGACATACGTGTATCCTGTGCTTGCATCTGTGACGACAGCTGTGATGACATCTGTGACATGGCAGCCAATAACGTGTTCATGTCCATAGATGTTGATGAACTTGGAGACTTTTGCTGTTCTTCAACCTTCCCGGATGTCTGCTGCACATCCTTCGACGAACAAGCGGCCTCATCCTTCTGTTCATCCTTTGCGAATGCATCGTCAAGTTTACCCTGGAAGTCGTATTTGTCCACGTCGATGCCTTCTGCTTCCATAGCCTCTCGCAGCCGTGATAGTAACTCCACTTTTCTTCCGGAGGTTGCTAAATTTCGCTTCTCCAACTCCTGTTTGAGTTCCTCAATCTTTAAGTCCTGAATTTTTGCCATTTTCAAAAGTTTATCCTTCGGGATTTATTTAACAATCCCACTTCTGACACCAATTGTTACGATTATCCTCGAAACCTTGAGGGATTTCCCAAATATACTCGCGCTCGTATCGCTGGATTGTTAAATAAATGCTAACGATGACCGAATTGTAGTACAATTAACTTTATTGTACAA
>NW_023476774.1:0-2944 GCF_013731165.1 Rhagoletis pomonella
CTTAGCGTTCATCACGCACCACACCGTGCAGTATCGTCTTATCGAAGTAGACATCGACCGCAGGGATACCACCCTAGAATGTCAGGGCATCGCTATCCGGTCAGGCGATGTCGAGCTCGAAATATTCAACATATACATACCCCCTGTCACCTGCTGCCCGGCAGGATATCACCCTGATATAGGTGCGCTCCTCAGAGGTGAAAACCGTATGGTAGTAGGTGACTAATGCGCACCACGATCTTTGGCACTCAAGCCTGTCAAACGATCGTAGGGGAACAGACTTGGCTGAGCAGATAGACGATTCGACATTCTGCACAATGAACGACGACGCACCCACCAGGATTATGGGTAACTGCAGTAGCTCGCCAGACATTACAATAGTCAGCGCTGGTCTGATAAACAGCATAACGTGGCGACCTATGCTGACTCTAGCATCAGACCATCTACCCATAGTCATCTCGATTGATAAACCAACCGACTTTGCCTCCGCCAAACACCGGACCTATGTCAACTTTTCTAAAGCTGATTGGAAAGGTTACGCGGAGTTTACTGAAAACACCTTCGCATCGCTCCCCACACCAACCGACGTCCAACTCGGTGAACGTAAGTTCCGCAGGGCTATCACTGCTGCTGCAGCTCGCTTCATACCGGCAGGGTGTATATCGGACCCACGTCCAAACTTCCCTGCCGAAGCGGCTGTTCTAGCCAATGAGCGTGATAGCCTTCGTCAGGCCGATCCCAGAGATCCCCGTATCAGGGATCTCAACGCGGAGATTCGGCAACTTGTAAACGTACATAAGCGGAAGAAGTGGGAGGAGCATCTGAAGACTTGTAACTTCACCTCTGGTGTGAGCAAGCTTTGGTCAACCGTCAGGTCATTGTCTAATCCGACGAAGCACGACGACAGAGTCGAAATTTCCTTCGGCGACCATGCTTCGTCGGACCCGGAGCGTTGCGCGAGCTTTTTTAGCCGGCAGTTCATACTGCATCCTCCGGTGGACAAAGCCAAGCGTCGAGTGACCAGAAGGCTGCACAAACTGCCAACAACTTGTGCCCCCCTTGCTTTCACTTGCGGTGAAGTTCAGGTGGCCATCGGGAAGGCGAAAGCCTCCAAAGCCATGGGTCCCGACGGAATATGCATGCTGATGCTGAAAAATTTTGGTCCTGCGGGGGTAGCGTACCTAACGGAGGTCCTCAATTTGTCAATGGCCACTCTCATCATCCCAGACATCTGGAAGGTGGGGAGAGTGGTCCCACTGCTCAAACCGGGGAAACCTGCCAACAAAGGAGTTTCGTATTGTCCGATTACACTCCTTTCCCCGGTAGCGAAGACACTCGAGGCCTTGCTACTCCCGTACTTCACAAATCACCTGACCCCAGCGAAGCATCAGCATGGTTTCCGTAAAGTGCACAGTACAACAACAGCACTTAACGCCATAAACACTCAGATAACTCGTGGCCTTAACCGTAACCGTCCCTGTGAGAGAACGATTCTAGTAGCGTTGGACTTGTCAAAGGCGTTTGACACCGTCTGCCATTCCACGCTACTAGAAGACATAGAGGCCTCCTCTCTCCCACAGAGGCTCAAACGGTGGTCGGCAAATTATCTAAGTGGTCGGCATTCGTCGGTAATGTTTAGAGACAAAACGAGTAAGCAGCGAAAAATAAAAAAATAAAACAGGGGGTTCCTCAGGGTGGTGTCCTTTCCCCGCTACTGTTTAACTTTTATATTTCAAAGCTCCCTCAACCACCAGGGAGTCTCGATTGTCTCCTATGCCGACGATTGCTCGATTATGGCGACTGGGAATGGAATTGATGACCTGTGTTCGAAAGTAAACGGCTATGTCTCCGAACTTTCTCGCTTCTTCACTGCAAAGTGTCTAGCCCTCTCCCCTACGAAATCCTCCGCGACCCTGTTCACAACCTGGACGAAGGAGGTCAGGCTACCGCTGGGGATTCACGTCGATGACACACCAATTCCGACGGTGAATAACCCCAAAATACTCGGAGTAACATTCGACAGCCTGCTCTCCTTCTCTGCGCACTCAAGTCGCTAGCCGGCAGTACTTGGGGCAAAGACAAAGAAACGTTGCTGGCAACATACAAGGCAATAGGCCGGCCGGTTTTGAACTACGCAGCGCCAGTGTGGTCGCCAGGGACTAGTAGGACGCAGTGGACGAAGCTACAGACTGTACAAAACACCGCACTCAGGACAGCGACGGGATGCCTCTTGATGTCGCCTGAACACCACCTGCACGGCGAGGCGCAAATGCTCCCGGTAAAGGAGCATAATATAATGCTCTGCAAGCAGTTCCTGATCGGGACCCACAGAAGTGGCCACCAAAGCAGACAGCTGCTTGCAGAGGAGCCCTTGCCTAGGCACGTCAGGAGGCATCTATATGAACTAACGGACGAAGTCCAGAGGTTCATTAAGCAACCTCTGGACCCGACAGCTTACAGACAGGCCCTGAACGGCATTCACAGGTCTAGAGTCTCCATAACTCGAGACTGAGTCCCTGTGAATGCCGTTCTAGGCACACCACCCCCGGACATAGACGAGACGGAGCTTCATCTGCCTCGGGAGACACGCACTACACTCGCACAACTTCGCTCCGGCTACTGCAGCAGGTTAAACTCCTACTTGAGTAGGTTGAATGAGGATGTGCCGAACGAATGTCCGGCATGCGGAGAGACCCCACATGACTCGAAACATCTCTTCGCATGCCCGGAAAACCCGACATCCCTAACGGCCTTGTCCCTATGGGCAAACCCCGCAGAAGCTGCACGCTTCCTAGGGTTGCCGTTAGTGGAACTTGACGACAACGACTGAGATACCAACCGATCTGGGCGGGGCTGTTGTAGCCGCTACAACAACAACAACAACAGCAACACGCGAGGCTGTTTGCAAATGAGCACTCGTTAAGTACGAGCGCACGCGCTGAGC
>NW_023476775.1:0-2944 GCF_013731165.1 Rhagoletis pomonella
TTATTAAATTTGATAAAGTGTGGCAAAACCTGAGTATTTGTGAACAACTTTTAAACATAAAATGTGATTAAAAATTCGCAGCAAATACATATGTTCAGTTGTCAAAAGCATCGGTCAGGTGTTTACTAGCTAGTTTCTGCTAGTTTGCGTTTCTTGACTTTTTCTATATTTCACTCGCTGTGAGCGTAATTCTGTAATTCTTCCCATTCTTCTTCCTGATAATGATCTGCTAGGAAAGTAAAGAAACAAAGCTAGTGTGTGTGGACATAATACACTGCCTGTTTTAATATGAGCTTATTATACATACCACAAGTAGAGCTGCTATCAGTGTTGCCGTTTTGATAAATTGGTAGTTTCATTTCAGGGCTGTTCTGGTTTCGTTCGAAATTGATTTCTCATCGATTTGGATTTCCGATTCCAAATTTTAAAGATGTCTTGCAATCCTATCAAAGTTTTGAAGTTATAATAGAAAATAAATCCTATTCGAAATGTCAAAAATGCATTGAGCTGTTGTTGCATAGTATTCGTTTATTAGAACATTTGTAAAATTTTAAATAAATTTTGTCGAATGGCGGTAATATAATGGTGATGTGAAAGTAGAAAAGCGTACTGAAAGCGTGCTAAAATGGCCTAAAACTCGTACCGAAATATTAAGATTATGTTGCTGACTTTCCGTAATTTTATTGCATCATGGTTAAATGAAAACAAATAAATAAAAATAAAATTGCGCGAGCACAGTAATACATTTTTTTTGTTACCAAATATAAAATGTTTATATCGATTGTATTTCTTTACATTTTAGACATAAAATAATTGATATAAATTGAATCAATATCAAACATTCATACTTTTGCTTGAAGTAAAATCAGAAACGAAATAAAATATCAATATCTGATGATTAAAAAAAATTGGTAGTTTGGAAACTGATTTGGTAGTATTTTTTGTTCCTAAAAATATTGTCGAGTGGTAACACTGGTTGGTATATTTAATACACCAGTGGTGAAATATGCATCAATAAGGCACCCCTACACGCTCAAAGTTTGTTTGGGTACTAATGATTCAACATCATGCCTTTACAAATGCAGCTATAAGTTGCATAGTATATATGAGTACGAACAACAGCGAGAATTTTTTCTACATAACATAGGCGAACGCTGATTTGATTTCTTCTTTTCGTACGCGAACGTTAACAAAACATGTTGAAATGTATACGTTCGCGTTTGCGTTCGAATAATGGACGTGTGGTAGGCGCTTAAATTTCTGTCAACTGTGTTCATTTGGCAAGAAACATTTTTTATACCAAATTCTCAAACTGAATTGTGTCTAGGGCAAAATAAATACACCGTTCTTGGCTTGGTAAATATTTTTGTACCAAACTCAAGAATCGGTGTAAGTTTTCAACGACGACCATATTTTCAAAGTATTATAAAAGTAAGGCTAAGTTCACAACCTAGAGTAATAACGTTACGCGATGCAATGGAAATCGCTCAATCCAAAGAAACTTCTTATTATGCTGGCGATTAAAAAGTAGCTAGTGTTTAAATTGCAGCAAAATTATACACGACTAATTTTTTATAATAGGGGAGTTTACGATGAGTAGCATTTTAGATTTAAAGTTGCTACGTACCAATCTAGCACATATTTTGTTGTTGGGAAAGCAAAAAAACGTGTGATACATTGCTACGTAGGGATTCCCCTAATATATTTTTTTTGTTTCCACAACCCTTTGACAATTTATACCGAAACTTAAGCATATTGTATTGTATATAATAGCAGTAGAAGAGATGTTTAATTTATTATATAAATATGTACATATGTATATTTGTTATTTATTTGGGCTTTAAGTATGAGAAAAAGCTTTTTTTAACAAACTGCATAATTTTTATTTGCTTGCACAGCGATAAACACCAAAGACTGTGTAAATGTTGGTTAGGAGCGATTTTTATGTATTCTCGCTACGCTAATACGTTAGGTTGTAAACTTAGCCTAATACTGAAACTCAGCTGGACGCCATATTAAAGCTTTATGACTATTATTTAACTAATTTAACAATTTCATTATGTACATTGGCTCAACTATGCCACTTTATGTATATTTCCGAACCTTTTTTAAACAGCGCATCTCTTAAAAATTTAATAATGGCGAAAAATTCATTGCTTTCAAAATATAAGTTTTTCCAGATTTATTTAAAAATCATCAAATCCTTATAAATTTTGAGGCGCTCGAGTTTTAGAGGGGGTAGTACCGAAATTCACTCGACAGAATGTACCTCGTTTTTAAATTAGGTACTCACATTCATATATATTCGCGATTTTCTTGCCTGCATATTACGAAAAGGAATGCTGAGATTTATAAAAAGACTTCCAAGTCGCGCAGATTAAAAAAGAGCTTCGGTGTAAATTTTATGTCTGAGTTAATTTTAAATTTGATTAGTAGTAAATTTTATTCCTCGAATCCTTTTGTACTCTTCACACTCATGAAAATATATTTATGCTAGAATATGGTGTAAATTCTTTACCATTATGGTGTATGATTTGAGCCAATACCAATACGTATTTTACACCAACGGAGTTTATATTATGTTCTAGAAATAAGAAAACTTGTATACCACTAGCATAATATATATGCCGAAAATCAGTAAAAAAAATTTACGGTAGGTGTAAATAATGCACGAAAAAGCGGTATAACCTTTACACTGAAACGAAATAAACTGTTCAAAAACTGCGCTTAGAAATGGCATATTTTTTATATTGAAAATGTATATCACGCCGATGTAAAAAATACACAAAATATTTTGGTGTATATTTGACTTTTGTGCTACTTGAGTATATGTTATGTCTACGTATGTATGTGAGTAAGTATGTTGAATTCTTTTCGACAAAATGATTGGACTGGCAGTGGCTTAACGATGTTGAACTTGGTTTCCGTTTGGTTTTGGTTTTTT
>NW_023476776.1:0-2944 GCF_013731165.1 Rhagoletis pomonella
GATTAAATGTCCAAGGTAAACTACCTCAGGTCTCAAGAAATTACATTTTCCTGGATTCAATTTTAAATTATATTTACATAACCTTTTAAAAACTTCTACAAGATTCCTACAAGTACATCTTCTAACCTGGTTAATGGAAATTTGTCATCTACAACTTTTTTATTCAAAGATCTATAATCAACTACTAGTCTCCATTTTTTCTCTTCCCCCGCGCTCTTCTTTGGTACTATTAACAAGGGTGAATTGTATGGGCTAAAGGAAGGTTCAACTATGTCTTCGTCTAATAGTTTGTCAACTTGTTTTTCTATTTCTTGTAAACTGGAGTGTGTTATTCGATAGTTTTTAATGTAAACTGGTGTTTTGTCCATTGTTCCAATTTTTTGCTCATAAAAATTATTTTTTGTCAAAATTTCTCCATCTAAATGAAAAATGTTTTGATGATCTTTACAGATTTCTAATATTGAAGCTTTTGCTTCCTTATCTAGCTTATCTATTTGAATTTCTTTTTGAATTTTTTGGAACCTGCTTTCATCGGTTAAAGTATTTTTGAAATGTAGTATATCATAATTTTTAAGTTTATCTATACCTAGTGTTAATTTTGATATATTTACTTCCTTTTCAGTTGTATTCAAAAATTTTATATGCTTTATTCCTTCTGACGGAACAATGGTATTTGCAACAAATATCCCTTTTCTTATTTCTTTCCCACATATTACGCTTTCTTCATCTACATCAATATCTACAGCTATTACTGTTTCTGTTCTTGGAGATATTTTTATGTTTTTAACTGTTTTCGTTTGCATATTCATTGGTATTATCAGATCATCATCATCAACTTGCGATATTGTTAGTGTATACGTTTCATAATCAATCTTACAGCTACGCTCTGTTAAGAAATCTCTACCTAATATTCCATCTGCTAATAAATTTGAATTTTCTAACATTATGTGAAATTTATGTACTATTTCCTTATCCTCCCATAATAGCTTAATTTTTGCAACTCCTAACGAGTTTGTCATTCCCCCATTTTCCTTTTTTCCCTTTTATCTATATAACTATTAGCTAAATTTTCTTTTAATAATGATATATCTGCACCTGTATCAATTAATAATGATATAACGTTATTACCTATTTTAACTCTAATATAATTTGAAAGTTCTTTATTTTTACTTACACTAATTACTTTCTTTGTTGAGTACTCCCCGGTTTTTCGCCACCGGGGGTACCCCCGTTTCCCCGGTTGCCATCGCTATTGTTATTATTATAACCTCTGTTTCCTTGGTTATTATTTCTATTATTTCTACCATAATTGTTACTTCCTCCTCTGTTATTATTAAACCCTCTATTACTAGTGTTGTTTCTATTATGGCTGAAGTTCCTACTGTAATTATTATTTGAGTTTCTAGTGCCATGTTCATTATTTCTCTGTTCTCTATTATTAAAATTTCTATTATTGCTCGTAAAATTTCTTCTATTTCTTGTGGCTATATGTACAAAATTATTCTGATTAGGTTTTGTTTCTACTTCTAAAGCTATTTTAATCGCGTCAGATAGTTTTGTTGGTCTTGCTGCCAAAACTACTGATTTAAATGGCTCTTCTAAACCATTCTTTAAAGTTGTCAAACCAATTTGGTCATTAAGTTTAACTATTATTTCTCTATTTGTTTCACCTTGTTCACTTATCTGCAATTCATTTAATGATGCTAACAAGTTCTCTATTTTAGACCCAAAAGTATTCACATTCAAACCTCTTTGATTTGTTTGTGATATTTCACTGTGAATATTTGAGGTTGTTTTATATGATTTATATGTTTGTTTGAGTAGTTTTTTAAAGTCTTCAAATCTAGTAGGCTTGGCTTCTGTCAGAATTTTATTTTTTACTTTTTCTGATAGCTTTGTAGCTAAAACGAATTTAATTAATAATTGTTTCTGCTGCTCATTCTCTAAGGTGTCGTGATAGAATTCAATTAAACCAAGGTAATTGTTTACTTCAACATAATCCCCTTGAAATTCCGGAATTAGCTTGGAAGTAGTTACTAAATCAAATTTTGACATTTTTGTTTTAACTTCGTCAACTTTGTGTTTTAAAAGTGATTTTATTCTTCCTAAAAGCAAATCAAATTCATACTCGTCTTCTTTTTTTACTATTTTCTGTCGTACATTTAATAAGTCCTTTAAAGTCTTGTCTATGTATTCGTCTGTATAAGTTCTGATTGGACTCTTTTTTAAATTCGCAAGTATCTTCGAAGCATATTCTATTTCCATTTATTTATTATGTATAATTTTCATTTATGATAGATGTTATTTTTAAATATTTATTTTATTTAACATTTCACCAAAACATTCTTGTTAAAAGCGTATTGTAACAAGCTTTTTCATCTTCATTTAAGTAAAATTTAATTGTTATTATTTTCAAATTTTATTTTATTTATTTTTTTACCACTATTATTTAAATTCATATTTTTAATTATTTGTTTTTTTAACATAAGTCTTACAATGCTTATTTATAAAATATATGATGACAATTAATATAAAAGCAATCGAAATAAATGCTATTATATTATTTATATTATATTTATTGCTGCTGCTGCTATTGTTGATATTGTTGTTATTGTTGTTCATGGTGATTTTCTGCTGCCATGCCTCAGTTGTTATGTTTATTTTTCTTTAATTCTGTCAGTTCCGCAATTAGTTTTTTATTCCTTGCAGTTTGACATTTTGTAAAAATGTGAGTAAATGGAGGTTTATTTTATAAAAAACAAATATTAATTACTCATATATTTATTCATAACTAGGGGAAATCATAAAAATGCAACGCAAAACAGCATTTTTCCAATAACAGAAATGCTACAACTGCAGATGTCATTTTGTGCCAATTTGGCAGCATCGCCATGTTAAGTTTGGTTTTTGATTCATTTCCCTTTTTTTGTATTTTTAACTTTTG
>NW_023476777.1:0-2944 GCF_013731165.1 Rhagoletis pomonella
CCAAAAATTTATAATATTCTTATTTTTCGTCTAAAAATTGTTGTAAATATCAATTTTGAGTGAATAATCTTCAGTAGTTACTAAAATATCGCAGTTTTCGTATTTCCGAAAATTACCGTTATATGGGATGTGGGCGTGGTTATTGTCCGATTTTTAAAATTTTCGGTCATTTAGTATGCTGTATCAAGGCCAAAAACTATGCCAAGTTAGGAAGAAATCTGTGCAGCCGTTACCAAGATATACACATGTTACCATAAGTGGGCGTGGCTACGCCCATTTTCCAAAAATTTATAATATTCTTATTTTTCGTCCGAAAATTATCTCAAATATCAATTTTGAGTGAATTATCTTCAGTAGTTACTAAAATATCGCAGTTTTCGTATTTCTGGAAATTACCGTTATATGGGAAGTGGGCGTGGTTACTGTCCGATTTCGCCCATTTTCAATACCAACCTACCTTGGATTAACAGAAACCTACATACCAAATTTCGTTGATATATCTCAATTTTTACTCGAGTTATCGTGTACACAGACGGACGGACAGACGGACGGACAGACAGACATAGCTTAATCGATTTCTCTATTCATTCTGAGCATATACGTATACATTTGTCTATATCTATCTCGATTCGTTTTGGCTGTTACAAACAACCGTTATGTGAACAAAATTAATATACCCTTGTGCACAAGTGCGCTCGGGTATAAAAACGTCGCCAAAACCATCATAAATTCCAATCAATTTAAAACACTTTAAACTTAGAAGTAAACTGCAAAAAAAAAATGTTCGAAAATGCATCACCAAAAAATGTTTTTAGAACGTTCGGAAATGCATCATCAAAAAAATTTTCTCGAATAACGCAAAGAAAAATTATTCATCAAGTGCACCCTGCGAATTTGCAACCCTTTGCAAATTCCTTCCGAACCCACGTCGAAAACCTGTGTTTTCCGCCATCTTAGGGCATCGGCGTTTATATTGAAAAAATGCAAATAACTACCAGTGATCCCTTTCCGATTGGAGCAGATTTAAAGCATAAAGAGGCGGCAGCGGTGATCCGGATTAACTCAGGAGTTAACTGCAGTTGATCCGGATTAAGTCCGAGTTAATCCGGATCAACGCTGCCGTCTGTTCAAGCTTCTACTCCGCTTTTTGAAAAAAAATTAAATCATGTTCTGCCCTTCTTAGGCCCGTTTTTGACAGTTAACGAACGGGGTTCAATAAAAAATTTAAAGTTAAGCAAAATCTTACTAATGAGCGATTTACTTCTGAATCGACTTTCAGTAGTCCGAACACTGTTCACTACAGTTGTACTGTACTATAAAGGCTATAAGATTTTCTGACACTATACCCGATATCTATGCCTCCGCTATATCGCTTAAATTCTGTATTCAGACTCTTCCTCATTCTTGCAGCTCCGGCAGAAGTCATTATAACAGCAGAATTCTTGTGTATTCACCTGGCAGATGGCGAATCGCAAGTCGAACCTCTTCCAAGATGACTCGTCCGACATCTCATTGCCTGATGGTATGTCCCTATATCTCGGCACCCATATCAGCTGAAACTAAACTGCTTTGCCAGCACATCATTCATCTGCTGCACTTTACTGCAGTTATCGAGCTGAGCCAATCAATCCATGTCAAATGGACTAATGGTTGGCATGGAGCATTTTTGGTTTGAATGAATTTTGATCAGAACTTTCTTTTATCGTATAACGAAGTTCTACCAATAAATAGAATTAGCTTAGAAAACTCAAATCATTCTCCAGAGAAATTCCTTCTTGCACTTCCTGTATTTACATACAGACCATCTAATTAAACCATTCTACTTATGCAAAAAAAAATGTATACATTCAAGCTTTTCCTAAGTATATGCTCTTCGCGATGCAAGAGATTAAATACGACTTAATAATTTAGAATTAAGTGTGAACCCTACATCACACTTAATTCTAAATTTTTAAGTCGTACTTTAATCTCTTGGATCGCGACCACAAAAATATTGCGCTGAAAAAAAATATAAAATAAAACTAAATTGGCAACTCTGTAAGAATGTTTAAAGAACTATCATTTTTAAATGCAGACTCCATCCGCTCCATGACTGCGTCTATCTTTTCGATGACTATACCCACATCTTTATCACCTTCCTAGTATCGCGTTGTAGATCTTTGACCTATTCTACATACATGCATACTTATTTCCCACTTTGCTGAGATCTGCGCTTTTTCCTGCCATACTTTTTTTCCTAAACATATACATATACATATACATATCCATATACATATACATATACTACTTAAACCTAAAAACATACATATGTATATGTTTGTGTGTATAATGTAAAGGGCAACACATCACGTTTTAAGTAAATTTTACTATTTCACATTTTATTTTTAAATCTACATTGTTATTTATTTCATTTTATATTTTAACGAAATACATACTTACATACAAATACTCTGCCAAAAGGGGTTTCACGCATCAAAGTCATGCAGCATTAAAATAAATTCTTATTTATGGGAAGAATGAGTAAACAAACGAGTGTTCGTTGAATAAAAGCAACTGGCTAGCAACTTGTTGTTGACGCTAGCTGATGATATGTGTGGCTTTCGTGGCAGAGATGTAGAATTTATTGTAGACTTTTCGAGGTAAGTGTCTATATTAAATTGTCATTTACTCATTTGAATGTCTGGTGTTTTCAACGACGATGAGGTAGATTTTTTCAAAAATAGCCGGCACGTTTTATTGCCGATTGAGAAGACAAAGAAATTAAGCGAGCGAGGGTGCAATGAAAACGAAATATTTACATATGGGTGTATACAAAGGCATATCCATGCTTTTGACAAAAAAAAAAACTTGTAAAAATAGGTAGATAAACGAACTGAATAGTAGTATTTTTATTTTTATTTTTTTTGTACCTTTTATTGATTTTGGGAAAAATAAAAATTTAGAC
>NW_023476778.1:0-273 GCF_013731165.1 Rhagoletis pomonella
TTTAGCTTATTCGTACGCATAACTCAATGCACTCATAGCACACACACACTCACACATGCGTACTTCTATTGGCAGTCGCATGCTGTCACGCCTATTTTGATATATTCTTTTCTTATTTGAACTTTGAACGCCTTTACAACAAGCTCCAACAAATTTCTTATACAAAGCAAATATTTCGTTGCATGCTGTTAGGCGCCAACGTGCTTGCCCACAATTTTCTAATTCCCACACACACACACACACACACACACACACACACACACACACACACAC
>NW_023476778.1:283-2186 GCF_013731165.1 Rhagoletis pomonella
CACACACACACACACACACACACACACACACACACACACACACACACTGCTCTATGGTGCACAAATCTGGTATGAAGCGTTCAGCAAGACGTCATATGTACGAGAAGCAAGGTCTTTGCACAGATTTTGCGCTATCAAAGTATGCAGTGCATTCCGAACTACGTCCGAAGAAGCAGCGCTAGTGGTGGCAGGACTCTGCCCCATTGACATTCTAGTGGAAGTGACAGGCCCCAGGCCTATAAACCGAACGAGACGCGAAGAGGTGACACAGAGGTGCTTGCAGCAATGGCAAACGAGGTGGGACCGCGCAGCCAGCGGTCGTTGGACGCACCGCCTCATACCCTCGATATCAAGGTGGGTAAGTAGGGAACATGGGGAAGTGGACTTCCATTTGACCCAAATATTGACAGGGCATGGGTGCTTTAAATCATATTTATACCGATTTAAGCACGAAGACGATCCCTTCTGCACCTTCTGTGCAAAGGATATTATTGAAGACGCTGAACACTGCTTTTTCGTCTGTCCGAGGTTTGCAATCGAAAGGGATGACTCGTGGAAGGTGGGGAGGCCACTTACGGTTCATAACCTTGTGGATACTATGCTTGAGTCAAAAGATAACTGGTCCGTTGTTTGCAATTTGGCAAGAACAATTTCATCTAAATTGCGTCGAGCGGAACAACTCCGCAGAATTTCATAGATTGGCAATAGGCCGCTCCCCCTCCGCGAAGTAATACCTTACGGTAGTTCCACGGTGGGAGGGAAACGGAGCAGGGGTGGGTTTTTTTAGTGCGGTGAGCTGAAAGGCAAGTCCCACACTTTTCGGCTTTCAATGCTTTGTGCCACCTCTAAAAAAAAAAAAAAAAAAACACAAATGTTTGTATGTGCATATACATATCTATACATACAAGGACGAATTTTCATTATATATACAAGTGATATTGTGTATCTAAAAATATATAGATATGACCCACCACACATACATATGTGCATTTATGTGTATTTATATCGCATAAAACGATTTAACCCTCGTCCGTGCGACTAGGTACAATTGTAACTTTTGCGTTTTTAAATTACAATAACTTTTTTTCCAGAAAACTTAGAGGGCTGGATCTTCATGACATCTCTACATTTTTGTTGCGCCACATGTTCCCTTAATTTAAAACAAAATGGGCCACTATTTTCTGAAATAGAGGGCCGTGTTCAATTTACACCCACGTCAGAGCGCATAGGTACAATTGTACCTTCATATATCTGGTGTGAAGAAAAAAGAAGATTATTATTATTTTTAATTATATATAATTTTTTTTTATAAAAAAAAGAAACACAAACGGAGCTAATTCATATAAGAAGCGATAATAAACTATATAAAAAGTAACAAGCGAGACAATTCAATTTAGGAACAACGATTTAGAATATACATTTTGAAATTTTTAGAGAGTTTCTTCGCAAGAAATACACGTTGTTTTTGAAACTGAATGTTCATCACAAATTGGATATGCACAAGATATGCAAAGCATTCGAGTTTTACGTTGTTTCCTATTTGAGTTCCGACAGATATAGCAACGTCCAGTGATAGGGTAGGCTCCGCGGCTACCATGAGGTAATTGAAGGACAGCTGCTGTAGATGCCACAACGCGACGGCCAAGTACCATTTCTATTGCACTTCGAAGGAAATGGCTTCTCATCATCATTCGATTTGCACTTCGAGATTCAACTGAAGGCAAGCATAGCTGATTGGAGAGATCTTTTAGAAACTTTCGACATTGATTTTTTCCCTGAAACCGGGGGTTATGATTTTTGTAGATTATGTAGGATGCTAAACCAGAATTGTGATCGCAAGTAGCAGCAAATATAAACTGAACCAAATAATACGATGTTTATTTGGTTCAGTTTATATTTGCTG
>NW_023476778.1:2286-2944 GCF_013731165.1 Rhagoletis pomonella
CATGTAGCTAAAAAGAACCACATTTCTAAAACAAAAGTGCAATGCCATAATAAAATGAACCAGTTGAATAACCTTTAGACATTAGAAAATTTTAATTGAGAAAAAGAAGTACACCCAAAGTATTTCACAAAAATATTTTGAAATATTGCTATTTTTCAAAAGTGCCATTTTGGCACTTTGTGCCAAATTGAAAAATTAAGTGCCATTTGATGTAAAATATTGCCAAAAATGGCACGGTTTGAGCCAAGTTGGTAGCCCTGGTTGCAGTGTATATGGCACACCAGTATGAAAAATATTGAGTACATACATATGTATGTATGGAGGGTACATATTGTTGTGGTGTACTCGTGCATTTTTCGGAGTGCATTTTATGCAGACTACTGTGTTTCTACCCACTGGGAAAATAGGTAAGCACCTTGCGAGGTAAGCCATGTTTTCTTTCAGTTTTTAGTACCAAAATTGTCATCATGGCCAATGTCATCTACTAGTAAAGGGCAAAATGAACACCTCCGAAGACACATTACGTTGTCAGTTGCAAAATAACGTGCAGCCGAAGTTATTTCCAAGCACCGAACTACCCCACTGGGAAAATAGGTAAGCACCTTACGAGTTAAGCCATGTTTTCTTTCAGTTTTTAGTACCAAAATTGTCATCATGG
>NW_023476779.1:0-656 GCF_013731165.1 Rhagoletis pomonella
TCAGCGTCGGGGTATGGCAATAACGAACCAGCTTGATGATAAATTTGACCCTGAATCTGCAACAATTCAATTGAAATTTTTGAAACGTTTACCATGAAGGAAATAAGTAATGAGGTGTTTGTTTTGATTTGTTTTTAACATGCTGATTAATATTTTTGTCTACGTGCACATATCTCTTCACACAAAATGTAAGCACGAACAAAATGTGCCATTCTCAAATAAAAATACTTTGTGCTTATTCTTACATCGAAATGAGTGGAAGTAGAAAGGTAAGTACAATAAAAAAGTTGTTTGATACATTCCAACGGCCGATTCTCTGTTTCTGATTTTGCAATTGGGAACTCGCCTTCAGGTAAAAAGATTATATTGTTATGTGATTGAATATACCATTTTAACTGGTTGTAGTACATAAGAATGCAATCTCTTAACCTGAAGGCGAGTTCCCAATTGGTCTATATCTGGAGTCCTTAGTTACCCAGCGAAAAAAAAAGTCCTCTTTTCATTAGCATTTATCAACAACTTACAATGGATACTCATGTGGTTCAAACACATCCTAGGGTTATCCAGGTCCACGTTTTGGTCTATATCTCGAGACCCTAGTTACGGAGGGGCATTAAAAATACTCTATACTATAGCAATCATCAACAGCTCCCATT
>NW_023476779.1:666-2943 GCF_013731165.1 Rhagoletis pomonella
AAACACATCCTTAAGTTATCGGGGTCCACATTTTGGCCGATATCTCGGGACCCTGGTATCCGATTCTTAAAATTTCAAAACACAAACCATCTACTGAATAGTCCAAACAAAGCCTAAAAATTTGGTTTGGATAGCTGAGCCCGTTCTTGGGTTATAAAGTCACAACGAAAAATGGTATTCATTTTTATATATATAGATGAGATCATAAGTGGGCGGTGCCACACCCATTTTCCAAAGTTTTACCATAATCGTATTTCTTGGTAAAGAATTGTTGCAACCATCAAGTTTGAATAAATTAGCTTCAATATTTACTGATTTATCGAAGACTTTTTATTTCTCTAAATTACCGTTATATGGTATGTGGGCGTGGTTATTGTGCGATTTTAAAAAGTTTCGGCGATTTTTATGCTGTGCCAAGGCCAACAACTGTACCAAGTTTGGAAGAAATTGGTGCAGCGGTTACCAAGATATACTCATGTAAAAATAAGTGGGCGTGGCTACGCCCATTTTCCAAAAATTTATAATATTCTTATTTTTCGTCTAAAAATTATTGTAAATATAAATTTTGAGTGAATAATCTCCAGTAGTTACTAAAATATCGCAGTTTTCGTATTTCTGAAAATTACCGTTATATGGGAAGTAGGCGTGGTTATTGAGCGATTTTAAAAATTTTCCGCCATTTGGTATGTTGTGCGAAGGCCAACAACCGTGCCATGTTTGGAAGAAATAGGTGCAGCGGTTACCAAGATATACACATGTAACCATAAGTGGGCGTGGCTACGCCCATTTTCCAAAAATTTATAATATTCTTATTACTCGTCTAAAAATTATTGTAAATATCAATTTTGAGTGAATTATCTTCAGTAGTTACTAAAATACCGCAATTTTCGTATTTTTGGAAATTAACGTTATATGGCAAGTGGGCGTGGTTAAAGTCCGATTTCGCCCATTTTCAATACCAACCTACCCTGGATTAAGGGAAACCTACATACCAAATTTCGTTGAGATATCTCAATTTTTGCTCGAGTTATCGTGTACACGGACAGACGGACAGACAGACCTGGCTTAATCAATTTCTTTTTTCATCCTGATCATTTATGTATACATTTGTCTATATCTATCTCGATTCGTTTTGGCTGTTACAAACAACCGTTATGTGAACAATACTAATATACCCTTGTGCACAAGTGCGCTCGAGTATAAAAATAAGGGTAGGTATACTTTTTTCGATATAGAACAATACTAGAGGGTGAGAACACTACAATTCCGACTTACCTGTTTTTGAACCACCCTAATGTACATACATACATATAGCAGCAGTTAATTTTATTTAAAGAAAGGGCGTGTAGCGTATGTAAATTGTACATATACTTAGGCGCAATATTTAACTTCTTCTGGCGGGGCGACATCTAGAGGCTTCTAATTGTATCTCTTTGATATGATGCCTACAACGAGGTTTATATCTAGACTTGGTAGATATCTAGAATTTCCATTATTAGCTTTGCTTCATTTTTAGTATAAATGGTGGTCTGGACATACAACATTGCAAGTTTAGAACAAGTTTGCAAGGGTTAAGTGAAAGTGCAATAATTTTTTGTATGAAATACTAGCAGGAAATAATTTTGCCCATACGCCATATCGTACCTGGCCGTATGACCATGTTAAAGTTTGAATTTTTTTCATTCGCAATGAAAACTTAAAATGAAAATAACTTTACTAAATGACCTTATCTAAAAAAAACGGTATACAGATCCGTAACATACTACTTAAAATTAATTTTACGTATCTCGGCGTTGTTTGTGTAATTTTAGCGTCGTTACAGTGTTATCATCAAAATTTAGCCATAGCAATGAAACTTGTTTATAAAACTCTTCGGAGGTAGCATCTCCAGTCCCACAGAGCTCGTAATTTAAGTCATTTGTAACGCAGGATACCAGTAAGAGTACTTCAAAGGCCCCAGAAGGCACGCCATTTTGGGTAGAATTAAGGGTACCATAATATACACAATTAACTCAGTGCATTTTTATAGATACGCAGGGATTAGTCCAAGAGAACAGCAGTGCCCAAGGCAGAAACATTTATGGGTCTCATCTGCCGCGAAGCGCGTTCGCGGTAGGATCTGGATAATTTAACCGTTACCCTATAAACTGAACAGCTACAGTTTAAGCTATTCAGTTTTCTTAAAGTCCAATTAGTAATACTACTTAGGTATAAGTTGTTTATTCAAGGCAGTTAGCAACCAAGAAATTTAACAAAGCTATTGCAATTCAACAGTAA
>NW_023476780.1:0-2943 GCF_013731165.1 Rhagoletis pomonella
CATTTTTATGATTTTATCAAAATTAAAATTTTTATATTTAGTTTTAATAAAATATGGCAACCCTATTTAAAAATATTCCCATACCAAATAAATATTTGCATTTGAACTTTTTCAAATTAAAAATGATCTAGAAAAAGCGCTTGAATTGTCACGCTTAGCCGCACTTTAAGAAAATTTCAAACCTTTTAAAAATTAATCAATATTTAACAAAAAAAAAATTCTTTGAAAGTTTAGAGATTATAAAAAGGGAAATAAAATAGAATGAAATAAACTTAATTTAGTTTACAAAAGTTTACAGAATATACAACTAAATAAGGGACAGAACAGTTCCTTACCTAAAATTTTCACCATATTTTAATTTTAGCTAATCTAAATTATCGGGTATTTTTATCTTTAGTTTTATTAAACTATGGCAACCCTCTTTAAAACTATTTTCATACTAAGATTTAAATTAATCCTTCTCACCTTGTACATATTCGTATCTGAACTTCTTCAAATCAATTTCAAATAGGTGGCAACACCATTCAAAAATATGTGGTTTCTAAATGCACGTTTTTCGTTATAAATAGATATACGTATGAGTTGTAATAAATTTTCATATATCAACAATTTCAGTTTGTTAGATAGGGGGCAACGCTTTGCCAAAATATTTCTTAATTTGAGTGGTCTTTCGCACACTTATTATAATTTTTTTTTAATCCACTATGATAATACAAAACTTTTTAAGTTTTCAGACAGGTGGCAACTCTGGTAATTAAAAATATTTCCTTATTTACATAAGTTATTCACAATATTGATACATATGTACAAATGTATTATCTTTTGTCATTAAATTTAACTTTTAGGTATTCCGAGGCAACATTTTGATCTGAACCCGTACAACTGTTTGATCTATCAGAACGAGGCATAGATCTAAACATGTTAAATCCATTTTGAAGGAATATTCGCAAACCCACAAAAAGACATTTAAATTTTTCTTATGTATAGAAACCTAATTTTGATTTATGATTAACAAATCGTAGCACATCCGTAGGCGCTGAGCCCATTTGAAAGATTTTAGCTAACAATAAGCGCACCAATGCATAGTCAAATGCTTTTAAACGTTAAAACCCATGTTAAGATTTCAAAATTTCTTTGACTAATTTTATAGATTTAAAAAAATATATGTAAATACATATCGTCGCCTCAGAAAACGGATGACGAATGTGCAAAATCACGATTTTGGGATTTTGATGCAGATTTACTAAGTTGGACATGCTCTTTCGATTTCTGCAATCCATTTTTTTATATCTCCATTAGTTTTTGAGATATTTCGTGCGCATTTTGTCGTATGTTACATAATATTAATGATTGGGTATGCCTTTTGTTGTATGTGCTGAAAATGCGTCACATACGACAAATTCCCATACAAACGTACCTTTTTTTTAATCATAAAACGTTTGTCGTATGTGCCACATACCATACAAATGTAATCCTTTTTTAATCATAAAACATTTGTCGTATGTATCGCAAAACTTTGAACTTACGACAATTGGATGGTCCTCTACTATAACGATACAATTAAAATTGAAAATTAAACTAAGTAACTAATTTTAAAATTTTAAATTTTTAAATTTTAGCTTGCACTGAGTCTCCAATGAAATGAAAGAGATAAAAATGTACAAAAGACTGAATTTAAGTATTGCTTTTTGTTTTTATATAAAGAAAACGTATGTTCGTAACATATTTACAGCATAAGAGATGTACAGATTTTTTTTATTAAATACATGATTATGTTTTTGTTATGTTTTTTCTAATAAGTAATCATTATTTAATAAATATGTCTGTTTTTTTCATCAAATTATACCATCGTTGTTGAAATAGATACTTTACTATTGTCGTATGTTCTGTGGACCAAACAAAGTGGTGAGTAAACGCTACTTACGACAAATGTATACGGAATGAAAAGTAAATTTTCTCATTAACGTTAAGAGATATTAAATGTAAAAATATGGGAAATCAAAACTAATAACACCAACTACGTCTCCTTCAAAAGTTACAAAAATCTACCGTACAGTTTCGGATTAATTCGACCTTAAACTTCAAAGTCAATTTTCTCAAAACCGTGTTTTGTAACATTCGACATCCGTTTTCTGAGACGACGATATGTATAATAATTTCTATAAACAATTTGTAAATTTAATTGCATATCTCCAGGCGAAATACCAATATGAGCATATCGTGCATATAGAAAATGTTTTACAAAAATAAATAAAGCTATATATATTGCTCAATAGTTTATGATATAGTTACGTACTTTATTTAGCATTGTTTCTAGTTTTGTCGTACTCTTTTCATTTTGTTGGTTGCCACAAAATTTACTACAATTCGTTGTTGGATTGCTACGTGCTGCGGTCGTTTTCGGTGCTGATAATAAATAGATATTCTACATACATACATATGTATGTATGTATAAAACAACAGCTGTGACTTTATTTCAATTCCAAAATAATCACACATACAAACGCCCATAAATACATTTATATATTAACGAACCAAATACTCTTGCGACAATAGGGGTATTCACGCTCCGGTGCATACTGTCTGGCATGGTGCATAGATAGCATAAATAGCATGATTGTTTGACTAATTTTGTTGTTGTTAGAATACATGAAATAACAACAAAATTATGCTATCTATGCCCTGTGCTAGACAGTATGCACCGGATCGTGAATAACCCTAATGTAATTGCATAGGTGCTTGTATAAATATATGAAAGTACATATGCGCGTACATAAGTACATATGTATGTACTCATGAATTCTTTAAACGTACTAACCGCCCTTTTGTCTACACCCACAGACTTGTACTTACATATGTACATACATACATGCATATAAACTAATGTAGATATGTATTTTTTGTATATACATATATGTATATGCTTGCATGCGGGCATGCTGC
>NW_023476781.1:0-2943 GCF_013731165.1 Rhagoletis pomonella
AAAAACTTAAATTATGGGATTTAAAAAAACCTGAAATAAAAAAAAAAGAAAAAACAAACTGAAAAAATGAAAAAAACTGAAATTTTAAAAAGAAAAAAAGCTGTAATGGAAATAGAAAAACCTGGGTGATAAAGAAAAAATCCTGAAATTATATAAAAATAAATTTTATAAAATAAAACGCAATAAAATTAATAAAAAGGCAAAAATAGGAATGAAACAAGAATTACGAATAAGCCTGGCTTCCGCCTTAAGGCAAATTCTCACACGATCTAATCAATTGATATTGATGATCATTTTGGTTTACCACCAACTTTTCACCAGTTTTTCAAAACACGATTCAATCCATCTAATTGAAATCGTATGTCAACGGTTTTAAAAAACTTGGCTCTTGTCCATAGTTACTAACTACATACTAATACGTGCATCTACAATACAAATACAGAACTTAATAATAATACTATACTAATTTTTACTCTAATCTAATGTAATTTTTAATCTAATTCCTAATACAGAACTATACTATTAATAATAGTACTATACTAACTTCTACTCTAATCTAATCAAATTTTTAATTTGATTCCTAATACAGAACTACACTATTAATAATAATACCATACTAATTTTTACTATCCTAGTTCTTACTATAGTAAGTTTTAATTATTTTAATTAAGTTTTGGATTTTTTTACGATAGAATCAATTACATAAAATTCATGAAAACGCCACATTTCTTGAATTAGTAAGTTAGTACTTTTAATAAATTTACATACTAAATGAACTATACTAACTACAGAAAAAAACGAACACATTTTTTCTTTTTTGATTTTTTGTATTTAGTTAAGTTAAGTTAAGTGTAATTTATTTCAATAAAACTCAACATACTAAACATAGGCAAAAACATTGGAAATTTTCACATTTTTATGTTTTTTTAAAAAAAAAAAACATTCTAGATATTAAAATAAAAGATCCCTTATTACGCTTTCGTTTTAATATGTCATATAATTTGTGTATAATTTATTTAAACTTCAATTTTCAAACAGGTGGCAACCCTTTTCGAAATATTTTCAAAAAACAACCCTCTTAAACCTTTTACCCCTTAATTCCAGTGGAGTTTGATATTATATATGCACTTTTCCGCCCCCAATTTTTCAATAACGTCCATTTTCCTGCTCGAATATGGTATATCTCCATACCAAGTTCCAGTACTATACTACAAATCCATACTTCGCGAGATATGCAGTATGCAAAACCCTGCTTGTTTGGGAGCTGCCACGCCCCCCTCGTATAACCGAGATAAAAGATGTCCCATGTTTAAGTTGGGCTAAATGCAAAATTTTAAGACAATCAGTTTCGTAGTTAAAGCATGAAAGTGTAACAAACAAACTCACTTTCGCATTTATAATAGTTATTAGATTATTAGATAGTAAAAATTCTTAAAACAGAAAACAAAATCTGAAATGAAAAGAAAAGACAAAATACGGAAAAAGAAAAAAAAACATACATTGTAGAAGAATAGTTCTGTTTGTGTATGTGTAAATCTTTATGCATACACTTGCAACTTACTTACACTTTTTAGCTGCGCAACTTTTTTAATTTGTTGGCTTTTAAGCGTTCCTGATTGGCGATGTATTTCTCTTCAGCTAGCCATTTGGCGTTTTTAAACAATAACACCGTAATCAGCGAATTCAATAATTGCTGCCGGTGTTCGAGACATTCGCCTGCTTCACCAAACCATTCCGGGAAAACTTGCTTTGTTTTTTTGGCAATGGCGTTTACAATAAACCCCTGCACTCCAACCACATGAGCATACTCTTTAAAGAGTGTTTTGTACCAGCTCATCTGGAACCGACACACTTCAAAAACTCGGTCCTCTGGATTTACTAGTCGTAAATCCGTGCACACCGTGTAACTCTTCGAGCGAATAAGAGCCTCAGATGCTTTGGACAATTCTCCGGGTGTTTTAACCATCACTTTCGCACAATTTGCACATTTAGACTTATGCAGAAGCTTTTGGTATATGGAGTAGCCCGCATAATACCTTTGCACCTGAATTTCCGCACTTTTGCCCTCATCTTCGGCAAATTCTTCGTCTGGAATATGGACATCCTCTATCGCAAGCTGCTCTACAGGCTCCAGATGTACACTGGCGTTATCGTCCTCTTCCATATTCCAGTCTAAATTTATGTCGTCATCGTCTTCGCAGTTTGATCCTTTTTTTTCAAATCTGCGACGCAAAATCTTCATTGATATTAAACGTGCTACTATATACTGTATTTCGTGCGCTGACGGGTGCGTGTTTATTCCCAAGTTCGCGCGGATTTTATAAAAAAAATTTTCCAGTGCATCCTGGTTTAGCTTTCCGAGGAGTATAAATTTCATTCCTGGATAATTTTCAAACACATCTTTGCTTAACTCAACCATTGCTTTTATAGTAAGCGAAAAACCCGAAAAACAAGCTGCGCGTATATTGTTAGGCAGTTGTACACTTGACAAAAAGTCCGCGTGGTCCATAACCCTTTCCAGCTTCGCTTCTGATCCTCGCCATATTGGACATTTAAGAGGATTTTTATTTTTTAAAAATTTGCAGTCCAATTCATCGAACAAGTCATTCATTCGCTTGATGAATTTTTGTGTCGGCTTAACGCAATTCAACGTGTACGGATCGTCACCCAACAGTCCTTGTGAACTAGCCATTTCAATGCCAGCAGCCACAGCATTGCTGAGCACCTGTGTTGCTCGGGAAACGCTCATTTTTTCAAACGAGTTCGGGTATATATGCGACGAAGTAAGTTTTGGGCATATTTTAAAACTCGTGTTGTCCTTATCGATGGCATACAGTTTCCTGATAACCTTGAAGCTAGCAATTCCGTCAGCGGTTTTTAAGTCGTGCTTCAATATATTGTTGCGTACTGACTTGGTTAAGTGACAGTAGTCGTACAGGCAGA
>NW_023476782.1:0-2943 GCF_013731165.1 Rhagoletis pomonella
AAAAACAAATTAGCAAAACAAACATACTCACTCAAATATTACATATATAAATCTATTTTATTTTTTTTAAATAAGACCACTAGCATGTACGGTTTTTATAAATGAATCTTGTAGCGTCACGCTGTATAAATACCTATGTACATATATACGTTTTGGCTGGCGAAATATGTATACTTTTGTCAACTAAGTAAAAAAGCGTTTGAGTAAATTTAACCCCATTAAAAAGTTTTTAAATATTCAATGGCGCAACGCAGCAACTCTTTTTGTTACACGAAACCCTTGAACATGTGCCTGTCATCTATTTCTTCCGTTTCGACATTTCGCTATTTTGCATTTTTTTTCATTTTGACGTCATTGGCATTGTGAGATTTTTGAAATTCGTTTTGGTTCGACATTCTGCTATTTCATAATTATTTCATTCTCATGTCATCCATATTCCATTTCGTACCTTCCATTGCCGTTCGCATCGTCGAGCGTGCCTGTCAAACACTGCCGCCATCATGCTTTCCAGTTTGGCAGGCACGTCCGCTGTTAGAAAGAGAATAGACAAAAAGGGGCATAGGATTCCATACTTGTAAGTATATACGATGCTATTAACGTGCTCGGACGTGTATACAAGTGCTATCGGCAGTGCGAATCCAATAAACAAAACAAGTCAAAAAACCCTAGTGCTTCTCAACTCAGTGCTTAATCTTTTCCTGGTTACACTTTCGTAGCAATAACTAATAAACAAGTTCAGTGTACTATCAAAAACCGTTGTGCCTACAGAAATGCCACCAACACCTGATCCGCCGGACAAAAGAACAAACCGTTTCTCAATACTAAGAGAAATGGACACATACAACACACACACATTCCCTACACTTGAACAAAAACTAACAACACCCAGTCAACCAAAATACCTAACAATATCGTCAGCCACCGGACAATTAAATAAAATCTCTCCTTTTATTATAAAAAAGGGTATTGATGCGATATCAACCCAAATAGACAACATTAAACAGCTGAAAGACGGTTCATTACTGGTTTTGGTACGCAATTCTAAAGTAGCTGAAAAATTTATAAAAACGAAATCCCTTCTAAATATTTACCCTATCACGGTCAAGCTGCAAGAAAATCTCAATACGGTGAAAGGTATAATATACGCCCCATGTCTCAACTTTGTAAAAGAAGAAGTAATTGTCCAAGAGTTGAATCGTCAGGGAGTGACGAGTATTTACAAATTTACCCGTACACTCGAAGGTAAAACAACCCCCACCGGAAAAATTGTTGTCAACTTTGACCTATATCACCTTCCAAAATCGTTAGACGTGGCATGGTACAAAGTAAAAGTGTCGCCCTACTACCCTAACCCTATGCGTTGCAGAAACTGCCAACTCCTAGGGCATACCAAAACCAGATGCACTAATCCAAGCACATGTGAAGGATGCAATCTGCCGCCCCACTCCAGTTGAATGCTCACGCAAACAATGTGCAAACTGTGGCGAAAATCACTCCTCCTCTGACAAAGACTGCCCCAAGTACGTGCAAACAAAAGACATTTTAAAAATTAAAACAATAGAAAAATGCTCTATGGGGGAAGCACGCCGAAAATATAATGAAAAACACACCCATACTCAAAAACCACAAATTTCATAGGCCCCTATTATGAGTTGCATTCGATCTTCGACTGTGGTCGAAAGTGCTGATCGAACGAATTTTCATTTGGTATTATGGCGCTCATTTGATGAAGAATAGCGCTATTGTGAATTTCGCTCGTTTAGTTGTTCACAATAGTATATTTTTCACTGCTGAGATGCTTTGTTTACAAATCGAGCAAACTAAATAGTGTGCTTAATCATATGTACATATGTAAATTTGTGCAAACTAAAATGAAACAAAGAAGAAAGGGAGTTTATAAAAACGTGGTAAAAAATAAAATTTAATTAGTACAACGGAGTTCTGATTGGATGATTCGTCAGAGGATGAGAGCTTAGAAAACTGGCCAGGAGCAGAAAACGTTTAAGAGAGTTTAAGTGCAGTCTTTCGAATATATTTTGACATACAATATATTTAAGAAATTGTATGATCCAAATCTATTATTAAAATATATTAAAACTATAAACAGCTCCATGATTTTGTTCTCAGAGATCGTGCCAACAGCGTATTGGGATTTTCTTTCATAAGTAAAACCAGACTTTCGAGCTTGTGTTTAGTATTCACGACGTTAGAACTGCATGAAATTAATAAAAATTGTTTAAAATTGGTGTCTAGCCGCCAAAAAGTAAGAAAACAAAAGCAAAATCAGAACATTTTTCACAATTTTCTAACACTTCGATACACCAACGAAAGCAAAATTCTGTTCGACAGAAAATTCGATACTCAACGAAAATTTCGACACGGTTGCATAGCTCATAATACGAATTTCACTTTCGATCTTCGATAGCCAGCGAAGATCGAAAATCGAATGCAACTCATAATAAGGGCCTTACTCCAACACACCAACCTAACTTTAATCAAACTAAGCACAACAACTACACCAAATACATCAACATCCGCAACATACAAGCGCCCAGCTTCGCCAACAAAAGCTAACTTAACTAAAGTCGCAAAAACTCAAACGCATATTAACAAAACCATAACCGACAACAATTCTACTTCCAAAAATCCATCCACTCAAACCACCCAATTTACAAACGAAAATCCAAACTCAAATAAGAAAAAACTACCAACAACTAATCCTTCTCATGAAGACTCGTATCCCCACTCTAGCAAAACGCAAACCACCTCACAAACAAATACTACAGCATCACCGCTCAGTCAAATAACACAACAACTATTAAACGAAAGCAGCTATTTCATGTCAGTCTCTGACTCAGAAGAAGAGCCTAAACTATAAAAACACAAAAACAAAAAAAAAAACAAATTAGCAAAACAAACATACTCACTCAAATATTACATATA
>NW_023476783.1:0-2942 GCF_013731165.1 Rhagoletis pomonella
AAATTGTGATATTTACACCGTTCTCCCGATTTTCAAAAATGAGGTGTTAAATGAAAGGGCTTGGCCTATAGATTTGTAGCAAGGATATATTTTTTACAGGGTTGCCACCTGCGTTTAAAATTATGGTATTTACACCGTTCTCCCGATTTTCAAAAATGAGGTGTCAAATGAAAAGGTTCGGCCTCTATGTGTAAAATAAGGTTTTATTTTTTAAATATTGTTTGAAATTTCATATTAAAGAAATATTTATTTCCGCACTTACATCAATGTATTCGTAAATATGTATTTAAATATGTATGTATGTACATGAAATTACTTAAATTAAAACTCATAAAGATAATTCATATTTTATGTACATGAGTCTGTATATTTATTAATTTCTGCACTTGAATTTGTATACGAACATACATACAAAGCTGATTAAAACAAATATTTTTGCTTAGTTGCTATCTTCAACATCTAGTGTTGAAAATTTTAGGAGCTCAAAGTTTAGTTTTGTAATTAATAAATTTGACAGCGATTTCTTTGAAAGTTTTGTTCGCAGTTTAGTTAATATTGTTGAAAGTGCACTGAACGCTCTTTCAACAGAGACTTGTGTTGCAGGTATGGCTAGTACAACTTCCATTAATTGTAACATATCGGCATCATTCCGATATAATTTTCGAAAATTGTCCAAAATATTGCTATCAAATGGCTCCATTTCCCTATCGCAAAGTTTAGCTAGTCTTTCCTTAAAGGCCATTTCTCCTCTTTGTGGTGTTGGACCTTGTGCATTTCTCATTGCGTTTACGTGAAGTGTCAGTATGTCATATATGCCTTTCGATGTGGAGGGAAGTTAATCTTGGGGAAGCGACTGGGTTGCAAGATCTGGAGAACTGTTGCCGTACTGGTCTTCTGATGGCTTGCCAATTTTATTTATCATATCACGTGTCCTAATTAAATTATCCTTCAAATAAAGGAAAAATAGCAAAATCAAAATATTAATAACCAATATTCAAATTAAGATATAAAAAAATATATCAAAATCAAAATATTTATAATTACCACAGCAGCTTGCTTTTGATCATAGCTTAGAAGAGGGGTGTTGTCGAAATTAAAGCGCGGATCCATATAAAGTGCAGCAATGAATGCATTATTTCCCATAAGTGTATCTTTCCTTTTCTTCATTGCATTTAGAAGAGCTTCCGCATATGAATTGGTAGACACTAACTTTTTAAGCTCCAATTCACATGTTAGCCAATCTCTAAAAAAGTCTCCAATAATATATTGCTCGTGTTGCAGTTTTAGAGTGCATTTAGCTATTGGATGAAAAGCAGCTAGGAAATTGTGTACAAATATACAGTTGACGTTAATATGTGACAGATTATCTATGTAATCTCTTATACTGATTATGGAGTTTATCATATCATAGGTCGAGTTCCATCTAGTTGCATTGTCAAGGCATGGCAAACTAATTTCGACATTACCCGATCTTACCGATGTCCGTAATTTCTTTACAATGTTTCGGCATTCTTTAATGTCCCCTTCTATTGTTTTCAAAACATCATAGGCTGCTAACTTTATTGTATGTGCGGCACAACGAACAACAGAGAAAACAGAAGCAATTTGCGACTGGATACTGTTTGATTCAGCATAATCCGTTTCAATGTCCTCGTCATTAGAAAAGTTGTCCTGTTGCATTTCTTGTAACAATTTGGACATTCTGACAACATTTGCACCGTTATCAGTGGTGCTAGAGTAAATTTGGTTTATGCTGATACCGTATTCAGTAAGGCATTTTAATATTTCCTCTTTCAGATTTTCAGCGGTGTGTCGTTTCGTAGTTTCAATCATGCCTGAAAAATATATGAACGAACGCAAAGTTAAGTAAATATAAAGCATATATATGGGTACATATATAGTATGTATATACAACAAAATTTCATTACTTACCTATGGTATTTATATGTATTTTGTAATCCCTAATGTATTGTAAATTAACGCCTAGTACACTTCGTTCCATTCGAGTTGCAATATCGATTTTTAATGAAACCATTCTATTTTTTACCAATTGAGCAATTTTTTCTTTGATTTGTTTACTTGCTTTATCCAGAATAGTTACTATATTCTTCGAATTTAAATTGGTTTGAAATATTTGCTCATATGGCTCTATAAGCTTTTTAAAATACTCCTCGTCATCAAATATTCTGAAAGGAATATTTTTTTTAGTTATCAATCCCATGCAGCATCTTAAAAATCCAGCTTTATTTAATGAACAGTTTAATTTGGTAACAGTTTTTCGTTGTATTTTACTAATAATTTCACTACCACTTCCATCACTATTATCCATTATGTCAGTTTTGTGTACAAGTTTGTAATGCCGTCTAATATTTGCTGCTGACTTTCCACTTAATTCACGTTTGCAAGTTTGTATGATGCATTTGCTTTTCTTAGTGCTTTCTTCATACTTCACATATCTTTCTACATTAAATTCCCTTTTTCCCATTTTTATCCAGTTATTTTTTTAATATTATAATCTTCTTTTACAAAAAACTGCTTACTACACCACTCTTCTGCGCCTGTCTGATGCAGCACATATATTGTATGTGCCTTATATACGCGAGTAATAATTAATAAGCCTCTGTTTTTTACTTCTACCTACCTACTCTATATATATTAGACAAATCTATAGACTTGCTGAAATGTGCTGACCTGTAACAAAAATGAAAGCATCTTCGTTAAATGATGATCGTTAGTATTTCCCACAAATCTTTAAGGAATTCTATAAAGACTCGTTGTAATGTGCATACCACTAACAATAATGGAATGCATTCTCAAGAAATTATGGTCGTTAGTATTTCTCAGAAATCTTTATAGAAAAACATCATTCAACAGCAATATTTGCGGTTCTGCCTGCAGATGAGAATAGCCCTCACAATTATTGCAAGTGTGTAGAAATATTT
>NW_023476784.1:0-2942 GCF_013731165.1 Rhagoletis pomonella
TTTTTGTTTTTATAAATCACATATTTTTATGTATATTTTATTAAACCATGCATTATTTTTTTCTTGTACTTTCCAGCATCCAAAACGAACTCAATAGATCTCTATCGACCCCCAGCTTTAAGAAATCATAATCACAATGCTGATACGATTGATACGACGAAGACGACGACGACGACGACGACGACGACGACGACTAATGCAACTTTTGTTGCCAAAACTGGGTCAGTGAATGCAACAGCCGCAACGAGTGCAGAGGCTTCGTGTACAACAAGAGCAACACCAACAAAAACAATTGGCAAAACAACACTGTTATCTACCTCAATATCATGCAATAATTCCCCAACTCATGCAAATGAGAATAAGAGTTTCGATAATAATACAGTGACCTCGACGAGGTGCGTAAACGCCGAAATGGACTGCGCAACAACGACAACAGCGGCGACGACAGCAACAACAACGCCAAACGCATTGACGATCAATTCAGAGTCGGTGGCGACTGGCGGTATGCCAACAACGCCAGTGTCGAGTGCCACCACAATCAGCAGCAGCAGCAGCAGCAGCGGCCAGCAAAGGTAAACGAACGTAGCAACAGGCTAAGAAACAGAAATATATACGAACATACATATTTACATTTGGTTGCCGAAATTAGTAAACGAGTTTTGTTTATAAAATATGCTAATTGAAGCTTGTTTAAAGAGCTTAAGCACAGTGGCAGGGGCGCCGCGGAGGTTTAGCAAATATTTCGGCATTTTTATTTCGTATGCGACTGTTAATAATAAAGTAATATTTAATTGTTTAGCAGTCAGTAATCGAAAAGTTGGGAGTTTGACACTAACAAATCTAAAACTTGATAAAATAAACCTTTAAAGAAATCACAAATTAAGTGTAAGACATGCAGACTGATGGGGAGACCGACAGGAAGACGTTCCCACGACAGTCGGGTCTACGTAATTGGAGCGACGATTTAACTCCCCAAAAACTATGGAGAAATTGTGTGCTGTTACAACAACAACAGACAGGGAGAAGTTACAGTTCGTCGGCCAATAGGTTCAGAACCCCGTCTTCCTGCTCCTGATGTGTCAGAATCGTTTCCTCTCTACCAGGACCGACACGGTCTATATAGTGAATTGTATTGTTGTCTTTAAGTGTCTAAATTATCGACTCTATAATAAAATTTTGGGGCTCATATTTTTTGGAACATTTTGAACCCACTATGTCTCACCCGTAGTAATATAACTTTTTTCAATCTGCTCAATATGGGCATCAAATGAAAGAGTTTGACAAGTACAACACATTGCATTGCTTCCCTCTACACTTAGTTTGATGTGCGAGTCTATCCGCACTTTTAAGAGTCTACAGAAAAAAAAAAGAAATTAGACAAGGCCTAATAAACTTGCAAACCGTTAATGCGCGATTGGCAGCTTTTGCCAGCATTTAGCAAGAATACCACTCACGGAACATATTGTCACTTGAAATGCGAAAAAACGTAAAAAACAACGTCGCTGAATTCCAAAAAGTCGAATATATCTGCTCCAAAAAGCAGGTTCTAATGCTGGATTTCCACTAGGCATTAAATGGCAAAAATTACAAAGTCGGGCATTAAAAAAAAATCGTGTCATTACATCAAAAAAATAGTCATGAAGTTCATTTCCACATGGCATTTTTTAAATGGCATACATCTTTTGTCATTTCAATGCCTAGTGGAAATTCGGCATTACATTTGTCCCGCCCGTGACAGAAGAAATAACTCAGATTTTTTCCATATAAAAGTACGCTGGAATTTTTTTCGTATTTCGTAATAACTCATAAAATAGTCAATTAGGTGTAGCTTTATCAAAATGTAGAATTGTTGAGTACTTCATACTTAAATTTAAAAATAAATCGCCCTTATGGAAAAAAATTATTAGTCACGACTTTTTTCATTTCAGGTAGCGATATATACAGCCCGCGACAAAACGATAGCACCTCGACATTTTGAACAGTTTTGACTATTTATCTTTTGTTTGTTTCATGTTTATTATTTTTATATAAACGTATAGCTTTTTATCTAACAAATCCCATATGAAACCAAATTTCAGACTATGTACAAAAATTATAAAAATTCCACAAACTTTTCATCTCAATCCCAAGCATTTTAATTTTAATTTCTAGAATAATTTTTGGTATGCAGTTTTATAGCTTATCGCTAAAAAATCGCGTTGATTTTTGTTAATTTTTTTGCTGACGGTATCACGCTTTTTCTTCCATACAAAGTTCGTAGTACCACTAGGGTGGCTGGGTAACTTTGGCCTTCCTTAGGTGACAAACTTCAAAATCTTTCATCCTTTCCAGGTCCCTTGCATTGCTGTTCTTAACCAGCCCCTTGAAAAGGACTAATTTTATTAGTCTATACTTTCTATAAAAAGTATTCTTTGATAACCGTTTGACAAAGGCATTGATGAAGTCTATAAAGACGTGATCCAAGAAAGAGGGCCTACCGAAAATCCTCCACTCCGTCACACGACAAAGCTAAGGACATGCTCAGGACAGAGTCTCAAATTAGGAATTAATACACTACGAGAATACGAAGAATGCGTACATATATACATATGTACATATCCACTTACATATATACATATACATATATAGTGTAAACGGTGCATTGTTAAACTTCATTATTGAGCTACTGTATAGGAATAATTTTAGTTTTCGCATTACTTAAATAAAATTATTTATTTATTACGAACGTCCATATACAATCGTTTTCAAGCTATGCACAAGTTTTTTTTTTGTTTTTTTTTGTTTGTTTTACATTCATATGCAATACAGGTTTAGCCAAAAGCTACACTACGGGTAGCAGCAAGAAGTTAGCGCATCACAATCCAACGTGTTTAACTAGTTTTATTGCATTTTACAGCATTCTTTTGTGACTTATTTGCCATTTTGTTTTGCTCATATCTTTC
>NW_023476785.1:0-2942 GCF_013731165.1 Rhagoletis pomonella
ATTTGCCATTGGAAAGTGTATGAATATGTAGTACGCATATATATATATAGTATACTCAATATTCAAGCTTTTTTTTTTGAGCATCTATTGTGCGATAGCTTTTTGAAAATGGTTAAATAACTACAAATTGTGCTCAATGAGTGGCAAGAATCTTCACGGATTACATTGGCTTTATGAAATATGCGAATAGCATTTTAAATTTCGATGAATATTATGCATAGCACATGAGTGAGTGTGCTTGTAGCGGTATCTATACATACTCACTTCGATTGAATGACTATTTACTGGGGCGTAATGAGTAGCTATTTAAAATTAGCAATTTGCCATTTCCTCTTCTACTCGAATGTATGTATATCGTTGCTGATGAGGTGTTTTAGCGTGCGCCTGTCTTACGTATTTAAGGCGTTTCCCTTTGCTCAGCAGCAACACTTCTTTTCTTATTGTGCTGCCAAGTAGTGCACTTTCACCGCAAAATTTTGCCGCGTCCTTTAATGCAATTAGTTGGATAGAAAGGGTAATTAGCTGCTCATTTAACTAATAAATTTTTGGGTTGTAGAAAGTTTTTTTCGTTGCTACTTTGTGGTCATTATGCAACGTAAAAATTGCAAATTTTTTTTAAGATACCAAATTACTGCTTCCATTTGAGTATGTTTTAAACACTATTGACCTTTCGAGAAATTCAATAGCTATTGAAAGTTAAACATACACCATTTAAGTGAGTGCCAAGGTGGCAGGCTAAGCTGCCTTAACACGGGTCGATTTTCTTGTCGACAAAAATCGACTGTGTGAAGCAAGACTTGCGTTCAACTTTTGCCAATCGACGGTAAATTTGTATATTTTGTTGATCCTAAAGCAATATTTTAATTATTCTTTTTCGAATCAATTCTTTTTTCGTCTAAAAAATATATTTTTGGTGCTCATAAAAAAAATGTTACAATGTAAAAAAGGGAAAATACATTTGCCCTTAAATTAAAATCAAAGCCCGTACTGAAGAGCCAGTAAAAGGCAAAAGGTGTTTAGTAAACCATAATTTTCGTTTTTTTTTTTTTTGAGAAAACAAAATTTAATTTTTTTCCAAATTTTAGGTTAAATTTCAAGGAAAAATAATCCTGATAAGCTTTTGAGCAGACAATACTGCATTCGAAATTTTTTCTTTTTAACTTTGTGGTCATTTATAAAAAGCATAGTTATGGTTTAAGTTAAAGAATCCAATACTCCTGAATAGCCCCGAATAAAATACGAAAAGTCATGCAAAATCCCAAGTTTAAAAGAAATCTTAAAAGTTCTCGAAGATATTTCCCAACAGTGGGTAGAAAACAACCTTTTTGATTTTTATTTTTTGATGTTGGGTTCAACCGGGCTTGGACCCAGACCACTACACCACATTGGCCGCTACTATCCATTATTTGCCTCATTATCGATGTCCTTGTTATCGATATATTTAAAAGACTTTAGTAATGAAATCGCTGTAAAAATCAATTTAGTTTATGATATCAGTATCTATCGGCATCTTCAACCGATTTTGTCATCCCTAAAGATATTTAATGTTCATTAATTACATTGCCGGCATGTGTTCTTATCGTTGTCGATAAAAGTTTCTGTATAGAGATTATTATTTTTCTATGGTTTTGATATCGATATTTGTTTTTGCTGATGCCGTTTTTTTATTGTTATCACTATTAGGCCTTAATATTCTTTTTATCTATAGTCATTACTTATACTCTTATCGTCATCGACAAATTATTCAATCATTATTGATAATCTTGTTATCGCTTTAGTTATCGTTATGGTTAGTGGTGTCGTTCAAGTTTTTGATATCGCTAACGGTTGAGCTGTTTGCCGGTATTATTATCGATTTTTTTGGGACTTTATTTCTACTAAGATCGACATCAATATTTCTCCTGTTTTCGATAAAGTTTTTGTTACTTTCATTCTACAATTATCGCAATTTTAAGAAGACTCTCACATAACTAAATATATAACATTCTTTAGTCCTTCTATTTTACGATAGTAAAATGTCAGGTCAATAATGCTCAGGCTTTGTCATTTGCATGAGCAAAGTGTGATTTAATTCAATAAGAAGCTTGAAGAGCAGCGAAGATTGTTCAAGATCTTCTCTACAGTATACTCAATAATTTTTTCATTTAGTGCGAACTGCATTTGTGAATAACTTAACTTAATTACTTAATTTGAAAGACGATCGTATAATTTTGCTACTTTACTATCGCCTGGAGACCTTTTTGCAGTTAATTTTTTGAGTTTTTGAAAAATATTTCCGAGCCATTCACATTTATTGAATGGAAATGTCGGCACCACAAATCAGCTTGAGCAGAAAGCAGGTTCCTTAACCAATTGAGTTTACATCACAGTCCGGTTTAACAGTATGATCACCTGGCAACCCCACTAAAAGCAAGTGAGGCTAACGTCAACTTCCTAAATTACTTCTGCAATATGCTGATAACAGTTAAATTTTACGCGCATTAAAGTGAGAAAACCACAAAACTATAAAGTACTAGCGGCCCGGTACGTGCTTCGCTACGTATAAAGTGAAATATTAAATCAAACTCATTTATAAAAAAAAAATATATTTAATTATTTGCTAGCTATTTTAAAACTTAATCCAAAACATTTGGATAAACAATATTTTTGTTTCGTGATCCAATTCACGATTTTCATCACCAATAAAATAAATTTGCAAAAAATTGATAATCAGCGTCGGGGTATGGCAATAACGAACCAGCTTGATGATACATTTGGCCCTGAATCTGCAACATGTATGCAAATTTAGGTATATGTTGCATAATAATTTTTAAAACTATAGAATATTTTTATGATTCAGATTGATAGGGACAATCCTGTTTAAGTATTTACCTTAAACGTCGGCACCAAAAAAAGGTCATTTGAAATGCCGAATTGTATTGTTGAATATGACTCAAAAAGTG
>NW_023476786.1:0-2942 GCF_013731165.1 Rhagoletis pomonella
TGGTCTGCCGGCGGGTTGAGTCGTACTTGGTTTTGGCTTGGCCAGTCGGTGAACTATTAGTGCGCCCGCAGGCACTCCAGGTGGTTCGACCGACTGGTCACGCCGAGCTTGGCTTGCCTGGCCGACGAAACATTAGTTGCGCAAGCGCACCACGGGCTCATCGACCAATCAAGTCAGCTACTCACCTAGCAAGACTGACCTGACTGCGCACTTGTTGAGCATTTTATACCTGTTGCGCTGTATGCTTGTTGAGAATTCGTCGTGTGCCGTCCCGATTTATGCAGTGTGGTGAGCGAAGTGGTTGGTGAGTTATTCGGGCATGCTGCTGGTGTGCTGCTAGCAGTGCTTCACTTGGTGTAGTGTGTATGTACAATGGTGTGTCGCTGTATGTATGTCTGTATTTACATGTACGGTGGAGTATGTATGTACAATGTTGTATGTATGTGCGGTGCAGTATGTATGTACAATATTGTATATATGTACGATGCTGTATGTTATTGTATCGTAGCGGATATGCTACGTTACAGTCCCCCTCCCACTTCGGGGGACGGAAGGTTGCGGCGTTCTAGAGCTACGGTGGCTCAGCCGGTGTGTGTGCGTCCCGTTTGTGTTGTTACTTTATTTAAAAAGAGAATTTTACATGGCATGCTATTACTAAGCTATCTATATGTGTACATGTATATGAATAAGTATATATATAAAAACGATTGAAACTTATTATTATTATTCTTTTACAGAAGTTCCTATTCTACATTCTTATTTCGCTTTTACGTACGGATACAAGTATACACTAATTACAATGCTTTTATGCAAACGGAATTAAATAATTACAAATTTAAACAGGTTTTTGAAAAAGCAAAAAAAGAAGAAGCTAAATAGGTCTCTCGGTTGAGGACGGCGGGGTGTGTTCCTGGGCGGCTCACTTGGTCGGTGTTTGGCGCTATGTCTTCGTTTTCGGGCTCTTCGCTGGCATCTGTTATTTGTTGGCTGCTGCGGGTGGTTGCGTCATCTCCTCTGGTGAGTTTTCGATGGTGATTAGTAATTCTGCCTGATGAACACGCGGCTTGTTCGGAGACCACAGCGTGGCTTTGAATGGTGGTCGCTACGGTCGTGTTGCGGGGGCCGGCCCATTGCTTCGCTGGCTGGTTGCACTTGTGTGTGTTCATACGGCCGGCGGTGGTGCTAAGCCCGATGATTCTGCCAGAGAGCTTTCGGTGATTTCTCAAAAATTCGGTTCGCTTCTGCTCTTCCCGTAAGCGTTCTCTCTCAGTTGTCGTGCACAACTTGGCGGGTGTGTCTGGTTGCCGCAAGTTGGCTGCGGCTAGTTGTTGGCCATCCAGCATGATGGCGATCCCTCTTTTCCTGAGAAAGTCCATTCCCAAAATTATGCGTTCAGCGAGATTTGGGATCACTGAGACCAGCGTCGTCGTTGCTCGTCCGCTGTACTTGATATTAACGGAGTACGTATACGAACTTGAGATGCACGTTTGGTCAGCGAGTTGCACGTTGCGATGGCTGAGCCGTGGTCGGATCATACTCTTCTCCAAGTGCTTGCGTACGGTTTTGTCGACATACGTGACCGTGGCGCCGGTGTCTACCAGTGCTCGCACACTCATGCCCTCGATCACTACGTTGGCGTAGAATCGGCCATCCAATCTTCTTCCGCGCTGTACATTCGTATAAGCGGAAGCAGCGGGGAGCGGTGCCGTTGCTGAGTTGCGCGTTCTGGCGGGCGGATTAGCATCGGATGAGCTGGCGGTGTCGCATAAGCAGTCTCTGGAGAGAATGTTGTCCTGGCCACATCTGGAGCAGAATAGTCTCTTAACTCCTCGGCATTGGAAGCGGCGGTGTCCGTGTGCTTTGCATCGCCAGCAGGATTTCTCTCTACTGTAACCTTCGTCTAGGGGGAGTAGGCTGTGTGCCGTCTGTCTATTTTGTCTGGCTTCTTCGCTCTTCAGGAGCTCAAATTCATCGGTGAGCTCCATCAGCTCTTCAATTGTCCTGAACTCACCCCGCTTAACAAAGAGGCGGTACTCCACGCGTAGGCCATCGTAGATGCGTTCCAGGTGGTCCTCCTTGTACATAGTCGGGTGTTGGCGTATCAGGGTTTGCAGTGCCAGGATGTAATCTTTCGCTTTCTCTCTGCTCTGTTGCTTTCGTTGTCGGATGGCATCTTCCAGCTGGCTCATATACCGCCTTGGCAGGAAGAAACTCTTCACTTCGGCAAGGAATGCAGCCCATGAGCGGATATGTGGTTTTCGCACGCGATACCATTGGAGGGCCTTCCCGCTTAACACTTCAGGTAGGGTTGGGAGGAGGTTGTCCAGTGGGATGCGGTAGCACTCGGCTAGTTCTTCGATCCTCTCCAGGAAGTCGTGTAGCGTGTCGCCTCCTGCAAAGTGTACGTCCCAGCGACGGACGGTGTTCATTAGTTCGGCGTCGCTCATCTCGTTGCTTCTTGGCGTTATATGCCCAGTCTCTTCTGGTTGTGGGCTTGTGTTGTCGATCTGGATGGAGGGGAAGTGGCCGAGTGACAGCTTCACGGGCCTTCTTTCTTAAGTATTAATCTCCTCTTCCAGGTCTCTCAGTAAATTTTCCGTTGATTTGCGGTTGCGCTTTGCCTTTACATATGCGCTAAGTGCGTTGCGCAGGTCGGCGACTGTGTATCCCTCTACGAAAATTCGATATCGCTTGCACTCTTCTATCAACTTCTCCTTCTTTAACAGGTATATCCAGCTGAGGGAGCCGACGTTCAGCGTATTGGTTTTGCTCTCGCTGGCGCGTGTGTCATCTGTTGGTTGTGGCGTGTTCGGCGAGCCCGCTTCCGCAGTGTTGGTGCTTGAAAAATTTTTTGCACATGCGCCTGCAGAGCTGGGTCCCTGCTCGGGCGCCATTTATGAGGTGGGTTTTGTCAAAGGCTGAGGTGAACTCAGCCGATCCAG
>NW_023476787.1:0-2941 GCF_013731165.1 Rhagoletis pomonella
CTTTACATAATTATAAATCGATTAGATTCGGACTCATGTCCTCAACATGCCGGCGGGGCTGCGGCGACGTGACCTCTACTAGGTTCTGGAGTTGCTCAAGCGTTTGCCACGCCTTGTCGAATAGACCACGGACGCGGCGTTGGAAGGGGCTATTGCCTCGACTTGAAATTCTGACCCGCTCAGTTTTCTGCGTTGGTCTACGTTGGTCTTGTTGTTTACGATGCTTGCTTCGATTTCGACTAGTAGCTTGTTGAGGCTCGTACTTATTCTTGCGGTCCGGCGGTGTAGAGGAGGATCGATGAAGTAATGTATTATGGGCTAATCCACAGCGGTGACAGCTGTCCGGCGTATCACAGGCGCCCGTCACGTGAGAAGTAGGCAAGCAGTTGATACAGTAGCGGTGTGCTCGGGCCGACTCGTAACGTTCGTCAGGCGTCATTGCGAGGAACGCACGACATTGACGTAAAGAGTGGGGGTGGCAACACAGCCGACATTTTCCGAAATCCTGAGTTCTGCAAATATAATAAGTTCGAAAGAAATTGTAAGTGCATTGGGGGTACGTGGATGGATATAAGAGAAACAGTAGAGACACATAAAATAGACATGAGGTCAATGGGAGCTGAGCTACGCGGGGGGTAACAAACAGAGTTTTGTTATGTTGCGTGTGACGGTTCCGGATGGGGTTCGGATGTCAACTACGCGAACATTTTGATCTGGTGCGGGGTGGAGTTTTGTGATTCGGCCGAGTCGCCATTCGTTGGGGAGCAGAAGATCATCCTTAATGACGACCAGGTCTCCTTCCTTTAAGTTGGGTTGCTGTCCTTTCCACTTGTATCGTTTGTGGAGCTCTTGCAGGTACTCACTCTTCCAGCGTTTACTGAATTGATGGTGGAGTACCCTTAATTTTTGCCATTTATTAATTAGGGAGAGGTCTTCGGAGTTTGACTCAGGAATGGAGAGTAGCGGGGCACCGCGCAGAAAGTGACCTGGTGTCAAAGCTTGGAGGTCATTAGGATCTTGTGACATCGGGGATAGCGGTCGCGAATTCAGAACCGCTTCAATACCGACAAGGAGAGTGTTGAACTCCTCATACGTGAATTTATGGGTGCCCGCAACTTTGGTGAAATGTATCTTAAAACTTTTACCTGCTGCTTCCCAGAGTCCTCCCATGTGTGGGGCGTACGGAGGAATGAACTGCCATGAGGGGCCGTGGAGGGCATATTTGTTGGCAATATCCGCTGAGACTTCCTCAAGAAAGGTGGACAATTCCCTCTTGAGACTTCGCTGTGCTCCTACAAAGGTTTTTCCATTGTCGGACATCACTTTGTGGGGTATTCCCCGGCGGCCGATGAATCTTGTGAATGCTGCCTTAAAAGCTTCTGTTGTTAAATCAGAGCAAAGTTCGGGATGTATAGCTTTTGTGGAGAAACATACGAAAACACAGACGTATGCTTTGGAGTGAGATGCTCGACGAAGAGTCGAGGATTTTACCATCTTCTGCTTGAGGCGAGGGATGTAGTATTCCTGCTGGACCATGCGGATCATCAGCTGCTTCTCGGCGTGGAGTAGTGTTGAGTGGAGGAAGCGAGAAGGAGAGAACATAGCTTTGAGTTGTCTGGTATAATAATGGGGTGCCGCTCATTATAACTGAGGGCGGCGTAAGTGAGACGTCCGTTAACGCGCAGCAGGCCTGACTTATCCAAAAATAGGTTAAGGGTGAGCAATGGGTCTTTTTTGCTGATTCGGTTTTTCGCTTCCAAGGTTATCATCGTTTCTCCGTAAAATTTGTGTTGAGCATTCCGAATGAGAAGCAATTTCGCCTGATTTATTTCTGCATGCGTTAGAGTGATGGTTTGTGGGACATGCAACCGTTTGGCTTTGTTTACAAACCGTAACATGAATGCTACCACTCGGAGAGCTCTTGAGTAGGAGGAGAAGCGGTGTAAGAGATCGGTGCTTACGGCTGCGTGGAATACTTCTATGTGCTTTTGTTCTGGAGGAGATGGGTGATTTGAGGTGACTTTAGGCCATAGTATGGGGGGCTTTGTTAGCCATTCGGGGCCTTTCCACCAGAGAGAGCAGTCTACGAGGTCTTGAGGTTTGGCTCCTCGTGTGCCTAGATCTGCTGGATTGTCGGCGCTGCAGACATGACGCCACGTAGCATTGTTGACGTTTTGAAGGATCTGGGATGTCCTGTTTGCTACATACGTCTTCCACATCCAGGGAGGTTTTTCCAACCACGCCAGCACGATGGAAGAGTCAGTCCACAACGTTAGTTCATGAGAGGGCAGATCTAGTTGGGATCGGATCTGTTTCACTAATTTTGTGAGGAGGACTGCACCGCAGAGTTCCAGCCTTGGGAGGGAAACAGTCTGTAAGAGTGCAACTTTGCTCTTTGCTGCGAGTAGATGAGAAGTTGCAGTTTCGCCGGGTTGAACTCTTAGATATACACAAGCGCAAAAAGCCTTTTGAGAGGCATCAGAAAAACCATGCAGCTGGATTGGGTTATCCGGGCTGAATTGTACCCAACGGGGTATCTCAATTTCTTTGATCGCCGAGAGATTTTTCTGGAAAGAGTTCCATTTGAGAAGTGAGGTGGGTTTGACAGCTTCGTCCCAGTCTGTTCCTTCCATCCAGAGCTGTTTGAGGAGAGTTTTCGCTGCCGGGTCGAAAAGTTTCGCGACAGCTGATAAGATCTGTCGCTTTGTGGCAGTGTTTGTGTCAGGGAGCGGATCTACTGAGTACGAAAACGTGTCTGTGAGAGCGTTCCATTTAATTCCAAGGGTTTTCGTTGAGCTTGCCTCTTGGAATTGGAGAAAATCTGTGTCTAACAGATCAGACTGAGGAATATCTTTCAGCAGTGATTTGTGATTTGCCGTGATCTTTTTCAAGGGGAATCCTGCTGATTTTAGGACATCGATAATTTGAGATATCGATTCCC
>NW_023476788.1:0-2941 GCF_013731165.1 Rhagoletis pomonella
AGATGCTCTAGGAATATTTCTGCATCAAAAAGAAAATTTTGAAAAAATGTCGCTTACGTTATTTTGGCAGTTAGGGCTCGATATTTCAGAACTATCTCTGAACTGGTGCAAAACGACTGCAGAGCGGGACAGTTGAACTTGCGGTGTAAGTGTACAAATTCTCTATAGTATGAAAGTAGCTCAGCGAGAAGATCTCTGACTCAAGCATCGTTGGTCGCAACCCAGTACGAAAAGAAACTAGTTTAAATATCGATATGTTCAACTGGTTTTTTACCCAGCAGAACTAGTTGCAGATTTGACTTTCTTCCTTAGAACCAACTTTTGACTTTAACATAGCGATATCCTAGGCATCAGTCATTTATCCGAATCTGCATTTGATTTCAACTACTTTAAAATGCATTTGGCTTAAAGCAATGCAAAGTGAGTATGTTTCTGTTACAGATGACTTTTCATACTTAAATAGTTAATTGCCCATAGTTAGATGATTTTACAACTAATATTGAACTATTTGCAAAGATATATATCAAAAGTATAAGCATTTGGTTTATCTCAATGAGGCTGCTAGGTGATTATACATCAATTTGAAATTAGTTGCTGCATAAGTAGAAATAGACAAATTTTTCTGATTGAGCTACGCCGTACTGGGAAATTCAAATCGCGGTTGAGGCAGTTGTGAGTATTCAGATTTAATGATTCCAAACCGGAACCGGTTAAAAAGTAATACCAAAGTAATGCACTGGGCGACAATTGCCACCGCCAATGACGTCGCCGTGTAAAAGTGGACAGTTGAAAGCACTGCTTGGGTATTGAGATAGAACTAGTACCGTCGGTAAAAGGGTTAGTTCTGAGTTAGCTAGATTTTCAGCAGGGTATGCACTGAAGGTATTCACACATAGATGCATATGTTTACATAAGAAAATATGTATATTTATATATCCAGAAGAAATATAAGTGTAGAATAATTATTATTTATTAGTGTCCAAATAAGTAAATGCCGATATTACAAAATATTATTTAGTTTAAATACTATGGTTAACTAGCTTTTTTCCGGTAGACGCGCCCACTTGATAGACAATTTAAATTTATTCTATGCTGATCATTTCGATGCTGTTACTCAGGTGGTTTATCTTAATAACCCCAGCCTCGACCTTTGGTTTTTTTTTTAAATACTGAGATTAAATTATATATCAGGACATGGTGAATATCTGGGCCAAATGTGAACTGACTTTTCATTATGAAATAAAACCTAAATTTCTTAAGAATCATAGTATGTATGTATTGTTTTCATTTGATGCCAAATTGCTATATCTTATTTAACATAAACGGAAAATTAAGGCTGCCATAAATTTTGATAATGAAGCAACTTTCTTATGACATAATTTCAAAATAATTTAGTTAGTAACATCCGTATGGTAAAGATTCATTCAAATTATCGTTAAATTAAACTGGAACTTTTTAACAGGTGGCAACCCTCTTCAAAAATTCTTAATAAATTAAGTTTACTTAAACCTTTCTCGTTTGAAACTCATTCAAACAAATTAACCATTTAACTTGTAAATTTGCATAAATTGATCTGAAATTATTAACAGATGGCAATCCTTTTAAAATCCCGATTTCGAATTTTTGACAGTCAGAAACTCTTTTGGGTTTTTAAATAAATAAATAAAGCTTTCAGTAACTAGTTTCGATTCACCCTCATTATATTAAAAGGTTTCATTTAACTTTTGAGCAGGTGGCAACCATTTCAAAAATATATTAAAAATTAATATTTACTAGCTAGCTGTCTAGCTTAAACCTGTCGTACCAAAATATTTAATTCGGCTTGTTAATTATATTGATTATGTATAAATGTGGTAACCCTATTAAAAAACATTTTCGAAATAAAGCTTGCCTAAACTTCACGCGTTTGATAGCTATATGTATTAAAATATTTCATTTAACTTATCTATAAAATCGGCTTAAAATTTCTAGATTGCGGTCAAAGCTTTCTTCATTTAACTTGTTAATTGAGTTGGTTCTGGATTTCTAAACAGTTGGCAACCATGTTAAAAAAATCATTTGGTTTTTTTTATTAAAATTATTTAAAAATTTTGAACAGCTGCACCCCCTCTTCAAAAATAAATATTTTCGGAACAAATCGTCTTTCAGCCCCTTTAGGGTGTCAACCATATAGTTGCAATATTTTATTTAAATTATTAATAAATATCCGTGTAAATACGTTCAACCGTTTTAGCATAAAAGAACAACAAAAAATCTTACTCACTCACAGAGTTTAATTTTTACATAAATACATACAATACAAAATTCTGTGCTGAAATATTTTCACTTCTTACAAATATGAATGTAGCCTTTTAATTTGAAATTCACACATTAAAACACATGAAAAATGTTATAAATTTTAACTACTTTTGAAAGCAAATACACTGCAACATTAATTCTTAGAAATTTTCGGTATGGTCTTTTAATAAAATTTCATATAAATATTTGCAAACATTCTTTGAACTTCACATCCTCACATACAAATACCTTCAAACAAGCGTGTGCCAATAAAACGTGTAGCAAGTAAATTGTCATCATTTGTTTTTGAAAGGGCTGCCGAAATTTCATTATTTTCTTAATCCCATATTTTCAGTCACATACACACGCAGACACACATAATCAAAAACTAACTACTCGAACTGTTTATTGTTAGCATAACTTTGCCTTTTACGAGGTTACATATTTGAATTCCTTAACTGCTACTTCTCTTCTTTTAACTCAAGTACATATGGTTAGTGCGCAAATCGGTTTGTAAGTATGTTTGCTTCATGGCTAGTAGTGCTCTGCTAAGTTTCTAAATGCAATTGCTCCTGTGTGCCTCGTGTGTGCGCATAACTGCGTACCAACTTATGTATACACATACACGTATCAAAGGCGTCTTTTGACATTTTATGACATAAGT
>NW_023476789.1:0-2941 GCF_013731165.1 Rhagoletis pomonella
CAAGTACAACATATTTATCTTTGAAGTTTCAAGAGTGTGAAAACAAATTAAAAAAAAAATGGCAGCATTCTGACAGAATACAGTCGCAACCATTTTGTAATTTTTGAAATTTTTCCATTTTTATTGGCACACTCTTATACATACAAAACTGAAGATAATAGATTTTCTAAGACAAGTTTGCCTCCATTTTCGACTAAAAACATATTTTGAGAAAATTTTTGCCATGTATTGGTCGTTATCACGGCCATAATTTGACAAAAGTTAGTTTCGATGTGCTACAAAATTTTTACTTTATCCGGAATGCTCGATGAGAAATTATGCGTCCGGAAATACTTTCTTGAAATTAAGCTTATCTACGACATTGTGAATGACCCACCCTGGCTTCAGTTCTTTTATGATCCTCATAAATATTGGCGGAAGTAGGTGCAAGTCAAAATGCAAAATTCACTAAAATGTGCCATCGCGGCAATGATGAGGAGTCGAAAAATTTAAGTTAGCAAACTCCGCATAACAACCTTTTCAGGCGTTGGAACTTTCGCAGATTATTTAGAAAACTTAAAGCTGAATACACCGCTGAGAGTTTGAAAACCTCTGTAAATCTGATTTGCAGTTATAACTTTACCATACCTGACCTAACGATATATCCAGCCCTAACCGCCTAAATAACGTATAAGCGAAATTTTTTTCAATTATTATTTTTTTGATGCAGAAATATTCCTAGAGCATCTAGATGCATTTCTGCATCAAAAAGAAAATTTTGAGAAAAATGTCACTTACGTTATTTTGGCGGTTAGGGCTCTATATGTATGCTTAGTTCCGTAAAAAAAATACGTTTGGTAATTTATTGTTGAATTTGGTAAAAAACATTTATTTGGCAACAAATACAAAAACATTAGATGGTATTTGGTGGACACCTGCCCCCACCATTTCAATGTGTCACAAGTGTTTTACTTGCGGTCAGAGGTTCCAGTCGTTTCTAATTGTACTTCTGCGTGAGTAGAGCGTAATGAGTGATTTTCTTCATCGCTCTTCAATGTGCCTTTTTTTGGAAAAGTTTAGAGTCCACCGGCCGTTTTTAAGATCTACGGCATTGAGTGATGGAGATCGAAAGTTATATGATTTATATTGCTTTGTGTACTGAACTCCATATGTATGTGTGTCGTTCAGTTTTGAGGGAATCAACCTCCAGACGATGCTTCTACCTGTGTGTGTGTCGTTAATTGCAGATTGTAGTTTTTCACTGATTGTCGCTATAAATTTCCTTACAATCAGCATAACTGGGTCAGATGCGTTGCAACCTTAATGGCTTACCATTTAGTGCGAAGCAGAAATTCGCCCAGGCCCCACGTTCCATAACAGCGGTGAGAGAACTCTCAGTTGAGGAGTAACTGACCATCAGAAGAATAAAACTTTCACAAAAATACTACGTTTTTCTTGCGTTTTCGCATTGAATTCTTTGAAGTAACCTTAATTCGTTTTCGGTTGCTAATTATAAGCAATAGAACGACAATAACTGTTCCTATGTAAAATACACAGAAATATGTGCTTAAATTAAAAAAAAAAAACAACCAAATTTGTGTAATCTCTAACTAATACACATTGCCAGCTGTGTTCAGCCGAAGCATACAGCAACAGTTTCTCCGCACAGCTGGAATTAAATTGCCAATATAACGGGTGATTTTTTTGAGGTTAGGATTTTCATGCATTAGTATTTGACAGATCACGTGGGATTTCAGACATGGTGTCAAAGAGAAAGATGCTCAGTATGCTTTGAAATTTCATCATGAATAGACTTACTAACGAGCAACGCTTGCAAATCATTGAATTTTATTACCAAAATCAGTGTTCGGTTCGAAATGTGTTTCGCGCTTTACGTCCGATTTATGGTCTACATAATCGACCAAGTGAGCAAACAATTAATGCGATTGTGACCAAGTTTCGCACTCAGTTTACTTTATTGGACATTAAACCAACCACACGAATGCGTACAGTGCGTACAGAAGAGAATATTGCGTCTGTTTCTGAGAGTGTTGCTGAAGACCGTGATATGTCGATTCGTCGCCGTTCGCAGCAATTGGGTTTGTGTTATTCGACCACATGGAAGATTTTACGCAAAGATCTTGGTGTAAAACCGTATAAAATACAGCTCGTGCAAGAACTGAAGCCGAACGATCTGCCACAACGTCGAATTTTCAGTGAATGGGCCCTAGAAAAGTTGGCAGAAAATCCGCTTTTTTATCGACAAATTTTGTTCAGCGATGAGGCTCATTTCTGGTTGAATGGCTTCGTAAATAAGCAAAATTGCCGCATTTGGAGTGAAGAGCAACCAGAAGCCGTTCAAGAACTGCCCATGCATCCCGAAAAAATGCACTGTTTGGTGTGGTTTGTACGCTGGTGGAATCATTGGACCGTATTTTTTTCAAAGATGCTGTTGGACGCAACGTTACGGTGAATGGCGATCGCTATCGTTCGATGCTAACAAACTTTTTTGTTGCCAAAAATGGAAGAACTGAACTTGGTTGACATGTGGTTTCAACAAGATGGCGCTACATGCCACACAGCTCGCGATTCTATGGCCATTTTGAGGGAAAACTTCGGAGAACAATTCATCTCAAGAAATGGACCGGTAAGTTGGCCACCAAGATCATGCGATTTGACGCCTTTAGACTATTTTTTGTGGGGCTACGTCAAGTCTAAAGTCTACAGAAATAAGCCAGCAACTATTCCAGCTTTGGAAGACAACATTTCCGAAGAAATTCGGGCTATTCCGGCCGAAATGCTCGAAAAAGTTGCCCAAAATTGGACTTTCCGAATGGACCACCTAAGACGCAGCCGCGGTCAACATTTAAATGAAATTATCTTCAAAAAGTAAATGTCATGGACCAATCTAACGTTTCAAATAAAGAACCGATGAGATTTTGCAAATTTTATGCGTTTTTTT
>NW_023476790.1:0-2941 GCF_013731165.1 Rhagoletis pomonella
ATCTACATCGGTCGTCCAAAGTTATGCGGTAACATACCTAAAAAAAATATTCCGACGAACTGATAACCTTCTCCTTTTTGTGAACTCGGTGAAAAAGTGCGAATGTATTGCTATTGTATTTGCAAAATTGACTTGTGTAAACCCCAAGTACGCGGTCATAAAAAACAGCTAATTTTTGTTTGCAAAATCTTTGGTGGATCCAAAATGGCGACCAACTTAAAAAAAATTGATTGGTTTTGTTTAAAACTCTTAAACGCAATTTTTAATTTTGAAAATCTGACATCAGATTCATAATAAGCAAGCTCAGAAACGTACTGGAAACGAAATTCAACCCTTGACAATGTTTAAAACGTTCAGTATCAACGTTTTAATTTCAGTATTTTTTTTTAATTTGATCGCCATATTGGATCCGTTATTTTGAATTTAAAAAAATGGACTTCAGGTTTGTAATAGGCGACCACAAAAAGTCTCGAGTGCCGGGTTTCGATCAAATCCAATTATTAATAAATATGGATCGCCAATTTGGATCCGACATATTGAACTTTGAAAACTGACTTCAGGTTCCTAATTAGCAACCCCAGGAACCCCTTGGTAACAAGTTCCAATCCATGACAACGCGTAAATAGTTCGGTATCAAAGTTTTAATTTTACTAGTCTCTTTTCGAGAGCACATTTCTGACACAAGGCCCATCCTAACTGCCCAACAGAGGTATGTAATTAAGGGAATGTTCCCCAATAATACCAGAGTAATTATGTATATGTAAAAATCACATTTTACCTGGATTTTAACATGTCAAGAAAATAAAAAAATGAGAACATCAGCGATTTTATAAAAAACCGACCAGCGCGACCTCTAAGAAACCCTTTTTCAAAATAAAAAAATACGTTTCTCTTTTTTTATCACAAATAACAACGATTTGAGATGGCGTTTATGAATTTCCAAAACAAAATTTTTTTTGAACCACTCTAATGTATATATATTAGTAAATACTTCTGCTTGTACGAAGACATGGCTTCAACGAATGTTAAAAGCATGGCTGAGAGAGCAATGAAGTGGAGACAGAATTTGAAGAAAGATGAAAAAAAGTGGGCGGAATATTAAAAAGGAGAGATCGGAACAAAAAAACTATAGAAGTAAAATAAAATATGATCATATCATGTCAAAAAAGCACCAAAATGCGACTAACTTACGCAAAAAAAAATCATTGAAAGCAAAAAACAGGGATTAGTTTCTGTGAATTTTGGCAAGTATAATATATACCAAAGCGCCACATGGTTTTCATGGTAAAAAATATCAGCATTTTAAAAAGGAATTCAGGGATTTCGACACTAGCAAAACAAAATTTTATGCGAGCAGACCAAGACCAACGAAAATAAGTTCAATTGACACTACTTCGTAAACTGTTGCGAAATAAAGTCAATTGACATTATTACCATTTCACCCTCTACCTACTCAGGCCTTAAGTTCTTTGTTTTATTTACAATAAAACCTCATATTTATATTAAAAACGATTGTGTTTAAATTCTTAAACAAAAAATTTGTTCTCATTGGAAAAAATCGGGACGTCCGAACGGGAACGTCCGAGGACTTTGCAAATTTGTTTACAGCTATTAAACAACGTTAGGAAGTTGAAGTTGGACGCAATAGTTATGGCTGCTTTTATTCTAACAACCATTCATACACAATTTTTTTCTACCGTTAATAGATTCACAGAATTTTGCAAAAATCATCAGTCATCTTCGATACCAGTTCCATTTTGGAAACGTCCGAACTGGTTCTTTTAATCGCTATACATTGGCCATATAACATTTGCGGATGGATAGGTATTGATGATGACTACTCATGACAAAAAATTCGTATTCAGTTAGAGCCTAATATAGTTTTTATGATGAAAAAGGTGTCTTCAAACGGAACATCCGTAATGGAGGAAACACCTATATCGATAAACGGAGAACCAAATCGATCGTGATAGACGGAAGGCACGCTTTCAGTGTTTTAGACGTACGTACACTCCGAGAGTCAAACATCACCGCAGAAAACTATCTTCTTGCAGCCCAGATACGCACAGCCTCTGTGCAGCAAAAAAATGTTTGCATCCAGAAATGAAAGGAATGCTTAACGTCGAAAAGCTGAATTAACAACACACGGCGATTTTATTCGCCACTCGACTCTCAAACCATCCCTCAGAGAAAGCTCTTCAAAACCCAGCATATGAGAGCAATAGAACCATATTTCCCGCTCATTACGTACCACCGCCGAAGAAGTAGCTGGATTTGGGTGAGCCTGAAAGAACAGCTGGTACAATAAAAAATGTCACGAAGCTAGAAATAAAAAAGATGTCGCCACGCTGCCAGCGGCCGTAACGCGAGCCATATGGCATCGATATGGAGAGCTGATGAGGTAAAGAGACGTATTTTCTATAATAAAGGTAGAGAGACCGAAATACGTGAGTGCCAAGAATTTAAAACTCGAAACTAGAAAGTTAAGTGATTTACGGACGGCTTCAAGACCAAAGCGAACTCCTGACTGATCTTTCGAACATACCTCAATTATCGAGTAAACACTTTTCCACCCCTATAAATGGCAACATCACTGAAACTAGAGCAGAAGATGACGACGGAAGTCATGTACCACGCCTGACCACGACGAGGTCCAAATAACAATTACGCGACTCGAAGACAACATAGTTCCGGCGGCTAGGAGTAAATAATGTTCATGCATCAACTCTTATGCTGAATATGGTCACAAGACCGCATGCCCGACTACTGGGATTTAGGTATGCACTGCCCATTCCACAAGAAAGGTGACCTTAACACATGCACAAGCTACCGAAAGACCATATATAAGGCCTTATTGTGTAAGAGACTGAAAGCTCGTGGGTCTGGTGAAGAAAGATGACAATGACGGTCTCTTCTGTCATCAAGCAAACATCGCTTCTTG
>NW_023476791.1:0-2941 GCF_013731165.1 Rhagoletis pomonella
TTTTTATATACACATACGCAAATTGAGATGGGAACATTACCCGCAATTGGAGAATGAAAATTGGCTTTCTGACTAAGGGCCAGATATTTTGTATTGAAAATCTGTAGGTAACTGCCGATTCTGAGTTAACTACGCACTGTGAATTTGGCCCTTAATGTCCTTTACCGATATGATGGAACATTTGCAAAACTTGAATTTTTCTCTACAAGGAGAGAAAAAAATATTTTTGATTTGTCGCAAATTACTTTAAGTTTTGAAACTAACCTAGGACTTTTTATTCATGATCTTAAAAAAATAATATTTCATCATTTTCCATGCTTAGAAAAAAATATTGCACATTATTTAAAAGCAGATTGTAAAAAAATAGAAAAGAAGCGTCGGGGCCTTCAGAGAAAACGCTTCGTTACAGTATCTAAAATGGTGTGCTTGTATCGAATATACGATTTAATGTCGTAACCATTTCAAAATTTAACAATCTGTAATGAAATTCATTGTCAAGACTTTGCCATACGTCTCCATAGAGCAAAAAGTCTAGCAGTTTCTATCTACAGTTTTCGATCTAGCTAGAACCATCTTTAATATTTGAAATTCCCTTGAAAGGAGTTTCTCCGAGCAGTTCCAGCCAAACTACTATAGTATATAGGTATTCACCAAGTTGAGCCTGGCCTGGCACTCTGACAAAACAGCATATAACTCAAGCAACGACTGCTGCCAGAGTGCCAGACCACTTGCTCAATTTGTGAATAACCCTTATGCTTTAACCAATAATTATGCCCCTTTGCAAAGGACGGAGGCTATTGGAAAAACCATTGAAATGCCAATTAAAATAAGAGAATGATTTCCGATACATTATTTGGCGACGTTCTAAATGAACCTAAAATGGTGTGCTTGTATCGAATGTACGATTTAATGTCCTAGCCATTTCAAAATTTAACAATCTGTAATGAAATTCATTATCAATACTTTACCATTCGTCTCCGTAGAGCAAAAAGTATATTTAGCTTGCTAAATCGAGCGTAGAGTGGACGCAGAGTTTTTGAGCTAGCTGCGTTGGACTGTGTACACGGTGGAAAAGTCTCGCTAAATAACTCTCGCGTGGACTTTGTAGGTGAGTCTCTCGTATAACTCTATTGAGTGTTTACACGTCTCTAGCAAGATTTGTGTATAAATCTGCCGTCTTTTCTCTACCGTGTACATTTAGCTTAACGACGCTCTTTCTCAGGAAACTTTTTAAGAACGCTCTACTTCAGAATTTGATTGAAAAACGCCCTATTTCAGAATTTGGTTGAAGAACGCCCTATCTCAGCGTTTTTGAACCGAATTTTGAGATAGGGCGTTATTCAATTAAGTCCAGAGATAGGGTGTTTTTTTGTCCAGAATATAAGATCTGCAACGTTCGCTCGATTGTCAAAAATGGGGTATCAAATTAAAGTGCTTGGCCTGTAGATGTGCAAACTGGTTTTAGTTTTTTCGAAAGAGTTGCCACCTGTTGAACAATTAAATTCGAATTATTTAGTAATAAACGCCATCATATCCGCATTGTTAGTTCGATTTTCCAAAATGAGGTGTCAAATTAAAACGCTTGGACTGCAGATTTGCAATAATTGTTCACTTTTTTGAAAAGAGCTCCCACCTTTTAAAAAATTATATTCAAATTATTAAAAAAAATAAATCAATAATTACAAAATGGGTATCAATCTAAATGGTTTTGAACAGCTTTGTTTATTAACTTAAATAACTAGAGGAGGGTTGCCATTTGTTTATATATATATATGGGAACCAAATATATTGAAACTATTTTAAAGAGGTGGCAATTTTTGAAAAGTCGAATTTGGTTATGGTATGTACAATGAAATACTAAGCTACCTACATATGTCAAAAGAAGGATTGTTAAGGACTCTTTAGTTTGAATACTAGGAATATTTTTGAAGTGTTTAAAGAAGGTTGCCATCCATTTAAAAAGTTAAATTTAAATTATTTAATAAGTTAAATGAATCACTAAAAGAGTGTTATCAATCGAAATGTGTTTAAGAATGTTGTCACGTATTTAAAGCTACATTCGAATTATTTAATAAGTTAAATCATCTGATCAAAGATTTGAGATCAATCGAAATGGGTTTGAAAAGCATTTATTTCAAACATTTATTTAGCAGGGCTACCACGAGTTTGAAAACTGAAATTCAAACTGATTCCTGAGCTAATTGAAATATGTACATTATAATATTATACGAAAGAGATCTAAGAAAATTGTACATACTTTTGAAAAGGGTTTTCCCATGTATGAAAAGTCGAGTTTTGTTAGCTTATACCCAAGTTTTAGGAAAGATTAATATAGGAGTTTCAATCCAAAGAAATTTATGAAAGCTTTAGTTTGAAAATATCTTTGATAAGGCTTGCCACTTTTTCGAAAAGTCATACCAATCTAGCTAGGTATATATTTTTTACGAGAAGGCATTTTTCGTGAAGGTCATACGATTTGCACCGTTCTTTCGATTTTCAAATATGAGTGGTCAAAGTAAAGACCTTGGCCTGTAGATGTGCTTTAAGTTTTTACTTTTTTTTAAGTAAGAACTTTGTTAACAGTACAGGGTGATTTGAAATTTAATGGCATTAAAAATTGACACTATGCGAAACATCTCTTCACTTCAGAAACGGATTTCGTACAGTGATTGATTATAACTTGGACTAACATTTGGCATAGTTTAAAGGTTTTTGAAATTAAATTTTTGACGTTTTAGCGCCATGCGGATTAACAAGTTTATGTATAATACGCGAAGACCCTTTGCTTAGCAAAATGCGGCTCCTTCTACTTTCTCTTTGCTTAGAACATTTTGGATGTCTTTATTTTTTAAAATACACATTTCTTTGTAGGACATTCTTATTCATTGTGTTTTTTTTTATATACACATACGCAAATTGAGATGGGAACATTACCCGCAAT
>NW_023476792.1:0-2941 GCF_013731165.1 Rhagoletis pomonella
AACAAAAAAATATAATAGAAAGAGGCTTGTAGTAATTTGTCAGCACAGGAAAAAATTTTAGTTTTGTTGACAATTTTTCTTCAATCACAATATTTTATAAGTAGTTTGTTAAATATTCAATTTAAGAAAATTATTAAGTATGTGATTTATTCGCAGACTGGTGCAAACGCCAAGGACGATCTACCACTTTCTTTTATAATTAAACTTCTTGTAAGTAGGTAGCTACTACATATGTAATTCAAAAATTCAAATTAATTTAACGAGTTTTGCAATTCTTTCACAGGCTGCGCGGAGTAACACTAAAGAATTTAAACGTTTAATTCCCCTATCTCGTAAGTTTATAGTTATTTATTTTTTATAATTTGCTAGTTTATTAGGTCTTTGCAGTTATTGAACTTAATGTTTTATTGATAATATGGCTTCTCAATTAAAAAGGCGTGCGAAATCCGAAGCCTTATCCTTACGAGCGTCAATAAATGATTCATTAAAAAAAAATTATTACAGATGAGGTAGCAAAACTTTTCTCGTGGAAGGGAACTGGTACCAAAAGCAGCGCTATTGGTTTGGCAACGACTGCGGCAATAAGAAGTACGGATCATAATATTATTTATTACCACTTTTTACTTAATTAAATTTTCCGGTTTCCAATGCAGTTTAATCTTTCACTTTATTTTCTTAGGTGCTTTTCGTCAAAAATTTAACTCCCACGAAGAAGTTTTTATTTCCGTTTCAAAGAAGCACTTCCAATATGCACACGACCGGCAAAAAAATTGGCAGCCTATCGGCAAAAAAGATAAAAAATAAATTCAGCAACTTTATAATTATTTATTTGTTAATTTTTTAATAGATAGTTTGTTAATATTTATTTATCTGAAAATATCTTCGCATATACAGTGCCGGGAAAAAATATTGGCACAGAGAATTTTTCGCCATGAATGCAAAGTTTTTTATTCTGATTTCTTCTCTAATTGTTTTTTATAAAAATATAGTTAGTATGAAGTTCTACTTTCAAATCAGATTTTTTAGAAAAATTTTAAGTATGCAGTTTTATAGCCCATTTAATTTGGTATAATAAAGTGCACGCTTGAATAGCTAGAAAACCTCTTTGTTTTTTGACAATTTTTTATACGCAGTTTCTTCCATACAAAAAAAAATGTCGCACATAATTTGCATGGAAGAAACTGCGTGAAAAATTGCCAAAAATCAACGCGGTTTTCTGGCAGCTTCAAGATTGCACTATGTTATACTAATATATAATGGTATATAAAACTGCATACTTAAAATTTTTCTCAAAAATCTGATTTGAAAGTAGGTCTTCATACTAACTATACACTGAGGGAAATAATGCATAGTAAAAATGAATACTTTATATTTGATTATCGTTTAAAAATGTTCGTATTTAAAGATAATATTCTCATACAAAATTTATTACGCTCGTATTTGACTGTTTACATCTGAGTATGTACATCAAGAATGATAGAATACAAGATTGCGCCGATCAGAGAGGATTTTTGAGAATAACTTTTATGTGACGTCACACTGGTGCAATTGCGAGAGAGAAATGCCAAAACGTGAGCAAGAATGGAAGAAGAAGAAAAAATGTTGCAGGGAAAACGTAAACAAGTTGCACAAGTGTGACGTCATGCAAACAACGATTCTGTCAAATTCGTTAAGAGAGGAATAGCGGTCCGAGATCGGCGCAACCTTTGTATTCTCTCAATCGTGTATGTACATATATGTAAGGTCGGTGTTATGCAGAAATTTTGTTTGGCAAACTGCGTGCAATTGTTGTTGCAGCAAACTCGGAGAGAGCGAGTTTGGCGACTCTCACAGCAAACTAATTTTGTTTGGTCAAACTGCAGCAAATTCGGTGTTGTCATATACAAAAATTTTAAATTTTGCGCGTTATGTACATCTGAAATTCTCATTTCGTGTTGGCAATAGCCATGAAAACCATAAGGAACGTGCAACCCTGTGCCAAACTCGACATAACCACCTCCGAGCAAACTAAGCAGCCGCCATTTAATTTGGCAAACAAAAGTTTGTCTGCATAACACCGACCTAAGTGTACATACGCAGCCCAAGCATGCAGAGCGCCGCTGTGGAGTTGATAGATATTCAACATTTGCAGGCACATTTATATGTCTGGATGTAGCTGAGTGCGCAAAGATGCTTGCCACAAGTTGTTGATATCCGGAGAAGGTCGGGTTCGAATTCCACTGCAGGCAACATGCAAATTAATTTTTTTTTTGTAGTTTTTGTCTTTATTATTCACTTCACGGATGCTTTTTCAGTATGAACGAGGTCATTTTAATAAGCGCGTAATTGAATTGAATATTTACCAATATACAGTACTTTCGTTGACGTTTATAGTAAGATCAATTACGTTTCTATTTTATTTTAATATTTTTTTCCCTCCCTTTAAAAATAATAATGTGCGAAAAGAAATTCAATTAAGAAGTTTTATACATTGCGAAAAATTCTCTGTACCAATACTTTGATCCGGCACTATAAATATTTATTAATTATAATTCCATTCAATAAAAGAACTACAATAATTTGAATTAATTAATTGCCTTTATTTTTAGCATTCAAAAACAGTAGATAAAGCAGTGTAAAAAAACGCTTTTTTAACGTAAATTAATCGTTTACGAGACTCGTTTACAATTAAAAAACGGACGTAAAAATATTCGCATACGAATGCTTTTTCGATCCGTTTACGACTGTTCGTAGGCGATGCACAATTAAAAGCGAAAAAGTGCTCGAAAATGAGTCGTAAACAGCTATCATAAACGATTTTTAATCCGGTTTTTCTTCGAGAAAATATCCAATTACGAGCTTGTTTACGATGATTTTGCTGGCTGGGATAACTTTTATACAGAGATGTAAACAAAGGGAACAAGTGGAATTGGCATAAACAAAGGAATTATTTTACTTTCTT
>NW_023476793.1:0-2941 GCF_013731165.1 Rhagoletis pomonella
ACTTGGGCGCTAAGAAACCTGACTGTGTTGAAAGTTTTTTGTCTGCCCTTGTAGCCATCAGATGAAGAACAAATATTCAGCGTTAATGATATAGATGTTAAGTTGTTGGGTCTGCCACACGATGGCCGCTTACTCATGCTTCCAATCTTACATGGTTGTTGTTGAGTATTCAAGTATTTAACACCACTTTTCGCAGATTCGTTTTTTTAATAACAGAAATATATACAAAAGGATAAAATCGCAATGTCGTTTAAGAGGTTAAAAGTTCGTAGCGATCTGCTTCCGCAAGGTAAGTATTTTCAAAAATAAATGCATTTGAAACCCAATTAACATTTTTTTATTTATGTTATATTTACTACAGCTACCAATCCCACAAGTGAGTGCACCAGATGCGTTAATTTTCAAGAACAATTTAATGAAATTAAAGGTATGTATATACTCAAAAAAAATATATATATATATATATATATACACTCCTCGTCATTTGACCCTTTTATTCCTTAGTATTTTCAGTTTTCCGTTTGTTTATTTATTATTCATTAATTTTTAAATGAATTAATTAAATAAAAATATAGCAAAATTTTCTAAAATCAACGCTATTTACGATCGCTTTAAACTGGCACTTTATTATACCAGAATAGAATGGGGTACTAACCTGCATACCGAATACTTTTTTTTTAATATTATCAAGTTAACCACTGCAGATCATTAGTTTAGCGCACCCCTTTGTTGACATTCCTTGACATTTTTTAAATTCGTATAAAATTTTAAAATCGGATTTGCAGAATATTTTTAAACAAACCCTCAATATGACCAAAGTACAGTACAATTAACTCTATTGTACAACAAATACTTTTAAATACTTGTTTCGGCAATAACAACAATTAACAATACTTGTTAAGACAACTACAATACTTTGCAAAACTCGCTAACACAATCGATCTCTGTTTTACAACTGCACTTTTTGGTGCGCTGTGGCAGCGGCCTTATATACTTGCACTCGAACTCATGGCAACTCTAGAACGTTGTGCCATCTATCGCACATTCTTTAATACTCTCGCTGTTCGCTGTATTCCACTTTACATTTCTTGCTGTCGAATATTCTACGCCTTTCGTCGGACATTTTCTTGTTGTTCGCTTCGCGTTGCCGCAGTATTCGCCACATTATGCTATATTTTTATAAAAAAAAGTAAATATTGCATAAACAAACGGAAATACTAAGGACTAAAAGGGTCAAATAAGGTCAAATGACGAGGAGTGTACGTAGGTATTTTTATTTGTTTGCATATCTATTTACTTCAGTATTTATATATTTATATATCTATCATTTTGTATATTTATTGACTCTTTATATTTCTCTTCAGAACGCGAAGAAAACTTGAAATTATCTATGTTAGACAAGTTGGAGCAAATCGAAAGTAATATGCATACATACCTGTGGAGAAAAACAAAATTACATTACTTTTCATTTTAGAAAACCACCTTTTACAAAACAAAGCTCTTATGACAGTTTTGGCAGAACATAAAATTTTAATCAGCAAGCTAATTCGCCAGGAATCTCTTGCTGCGCCCATTGGCGACCTCTTTCCAATTTGTACCGATGAAGCTTTAGCCGCCGTAGATGAAAAAATATTTCAGGACAACCGAGACATTTACGTAAGCATTGAATCTTACTAATGGTGTTTTCTTTTCTAGAGAAAATGGTGCCTTTTTACTGTCCTCTCCTAAGTATTTGTGCAAAATGTTTCGGTAGAAAAGAAAACGCCATTAAATTTTAACTTGGCGATATGGAAGTCTTTAAATTAATTATATTTCACAGGTTTCCATGATGAGAAAACTTTTTCAGTATTCCGCCCATAAAAATTTCAGAAACATTCTCGCCGAGTCGATGATAATACGATATAACATAGACGGTACACATGGAAAACAAAGCCTGAAGTCTTTTAAAAAATTTTATGCTGCGCTTTTAGGTATACAGACATACATACGTGCACACATATCTACCTACATGTGTATCTTGGGATGTTTCACAAACTAAACTTGACTCGGGTTTTTCTGAGTTATGCAATATAACTAAAAATAATTTATTTACTGCTGAAGTTAAAAAAACGTTGAAAGTGATTTGTCCAATGGCCTACAGATACACATGTGGTTATGTGAAAATAATATTTTGTAACTTTAAATTAACTAACGTTTGTATCTTTAATTAGATGCCATTTCGCAATTACCAGGTGTTACTAATCCAGAAGAGCAATTGCGCCGTGCTTTCAGGGTTCAAAAAAAGCGCCACTTTAAAAATGCAGCAACAGCAAATAATCAGTAATTAATTTCTGAACTGAATAATTAATATAACGCCTTATTCACACTTTGGACTGAATCCTTAATATAATTATAAGAAAAGAAAGTACAAACTTAAGTTATTTACTGAATTTTGGCATAAGAGCTTAACGTATATTTGCAAGTTTAAAATGTAAGCGTATTTATAAAACAAAATTGGTTCGAAAAGAACGTACATATGTACAGTTGCGCTAAAAATAATAGCAGTAAAATTCAAAATGATGCTGTGGCAACTTATCTTTATTTATTTATTGTTAGTAATTTTCATTTTACATATGGGTCGATCTACATATATCAGATTAGTTGTTGTGAACTTTGTGCAAGCTTTGCAACTTTTATTTATGTTTTATCTGATATATGTACAGATATGTTCAACTAATTAGCAACGAAATTCAAAACGATATTGCTTGCAAATTATGTTTATTTGTTTATTTTTAATAATTTTCATTTAAAATATAATTCGATCTATAACAGAAACCACAATAACAAAAGCTGCAAAGCTTGCACAAATTGCAACAAAATTAATCAAACTTCAAAAAATTGTCATCAAAATTTTGAATTAGAATATTTAGAAAATTTTCTGGTACGCAGTTTTGTAGCACAT
>NW_023476794.1:0-2940 GCF_013731165.1 Rhagoletis pomonella
AAACTTGCAATACAACTGATTTTGCCAATAATCTGGTATCCTGAATGTATTTACAGCAAGCTTAGCTCTCAATCTGCCCACAAAATTGAAGTAGTTTTCAATCACGTAACACGATATGTATTTGGTTTGGCTAAATTTGATCACATTTCTAGTTGGAGATCTCGCCTATTGGACTGTGAGATATCTGAGTACTTGAAAGCAAGGAATTGTATTTTTTCTTTTCCGTTTAATGTCGGATAAGCTACCTAGCTATCTGTATAATAAGCTAACCTTTCCAAAATCTGCCCGTATAAGCGACTTAATTGTACCTAGCTTTAATTATCTTAACTCTGCAAGACTATTTTTTTGTCAACGCCACGCGTTTGTGGAATTCTATTCCACCTGCTACTCGCTCCAGCAACTTTAGGAATGTGTTGTTTTCGTACTTTCGTCAATAAGTTTTTGTACTCTGAGTTTCGCTATCTGCTAGGTGTTTCATATGTGATGTATTTATCTACACATGTTTACGTTTATGTCGTTGTGTTTTTACTTAAGTAATTATGTTAGTTTTTAGTCTTAGAACTAGTTGCATTTTTCTTTTTCTTTTATTTGATTTATTTTTTTCTTAATTATTGTTTTCCTTTTGTTGCTTTATGTTTGCTTGCTTTATAATTACTGTTGTACTATAAAAGAGCTTCAAGATCTTATTGTACTAATGAATTTGTTTAATAAATGAAAATGAAATGAAAATGAAATATTTCAAAATGGTTCTCTTTTTTTATAAAGCAATCGCATTTCTGGCTAGTATATTTCAGGACGAATGGATAAGGATTGAGCCAAGAGCTTGTGAAAGCAAATCCAATTTTTGGCAGCCAATGTCAGTTACGCGGTTTTGCAGAATGACGATACGCGGTTTTGTACTTTACACGACGATATATTAGCTTAAAATCCATAGTCTCGTACTCATCAGTATTCTCTGCAGAAGCAGCAGCAATACACGAAGCCTTAGTATTTGCTCTTCAGAAAAGAACAAAACCCATAATATGCTCAGACAGCCTATCGGTTATCCAAGCAGTTAAAAAATCCAACTTGCAACACTTGGGAGACAATTAACCATATAAGAGAACTACTAATAAGAAATCACAAGTCATTAATGTTACTATGGTGCGCAGGAATCGAGGGAAACACCTATGCCGACGATGCCGCGAAATTCGCCTGCAACGCTCCAGCCCGAGAATTGAAAACATCGACATTAAACGACATATAAATTGATGCATATCAAAAGAGAGACAAGAATCGCTGAAAACTTATAAACATACGTACTACACTGACATCAACAAGGAATATACCCTTCACATTACCCAACAAATGTACATGGTTTCACAGCATGCATATTTTCTCGCCTTCGTCTTGGGCATACTACCGAAACAAACCAGTACATTTTAAAGAAAGAAAATCACCCTATCTGCACCGTCTGTAACACCAACCAACATTACACCACATCCTAAACGACTGTCAAAAACACGCCAATGCAAGGAAGGATATTCTCAATTCCGAAAATATAAGCGACATCTTAGCAATGTCCAGTCAGTCATACATTGAAAAAATCGCCAAATTCAACAAAACAATAGAAATGACAATATAGCGATAAGAGATAAAACCGAAAGATGACAATCACCATAGAGCTGATGGTCTCGGAAGCCAGTGCTCATAAACATCTTTAGTACTGGTATTCATACCAGTGTCTAAATAATAATAATAATAATAAATAATAATAAGAATTCGGTTTTTATGGGAGACGCCACGCCCCTTTTCCAAAAAATCAATTTTTTTTCCATGAGTACGCGATTGATTTCACATATCTCCATACAAAGTTCCAGTACTTTACCATGAATACTTCCAGAGATATGGAGTATGAAAATTCGGTTTGTATGGGAGATGTCACGGCCCTATTTCCTATAGCCCCAATTTTTCTTCATGACTATGCGATTGATTTTATATATCTCCATACCAAGTTCTAGTACTCTACTATGAACACTTCCAGAGATATGCAGTATGAAAAATTCGGTTTGTATGGGAGGTGCCACGCCCCTTTTTGCTATAGCCCCAATTTTCCTTCATGACTATGCGACTGATTTTATATATCTCCATACTAAGTTCTAGTACTCGACCATGAACACTTCCTAAGATATGCAGTATGAAAAATTCGGTGTGTATGGGAGGTGCCACGCCCCCTGTTACTATAGCCCCAATTTTTCTTCATGACTATGCGACTGATTTTATATATCTCCATACCAAGTTATAGTCCACTACCATGAATACTTTCAGAGATTTGCAATATGAAAAATTCAGTTTGTAAGGGAGGTGCCACGCCCCTTTTCCAATAGTTTCAATTTTTTCTCATGACTATGCGATTGATTTTTTTTATACATATGTCCATAGCAAGTTTCAGTAATCTACCATAAACACTTCCAGAGAAATGCAGTGTGAAAGATTCGGTTTGTATGGGAGGTGCCACGCCCCCTTCACTTAGCGGCATGAAATACCTATACTTTACATCCGATTCTCATACCTACCAAATATACAAAACAATTTTTATAAAGATCGGTCGAGCCGTTTCGGAGGAGTTCGACCACAAACACCGTGACGCGAGATTTTTATATATTAGATGTTTACAAAATTATCAGGTCGAAGATCACAACAAATTGCTCGCAATACGAAAAACTGGTGGAATGCAAGAGTGAAAGGCCGGACATTGCTCGAGGCTTTGTAAAAGGAGCTAAAGACGATGTGATTGAATTTTGGGAAAGCGTTGCAAGAATTAAAGCGGCACAATATATGTGACCTGGTCTACGGAAAGGGGGCTTAGGTGTCAAAAAGTCAATTTTCACTTTTTGGTTGATTCGGATAGAACATGAGATGCTTTTTCACGTGGTGAAAAGCAGAAAATCCTAACTTGCT
>NW_023476795.1:0-2940 GCF_013731165.1 Rhagoletis pomonella
ATTGTTTTTTGTTTAAACAGCCTTATTTAAAAAAAAATAGGGACTTGGAAAGCGTTTTAAAAATTGGTTAAAAATAATAAAAACAATTAATTTTTTTGTTGCATAATTTGCCGTTTGGCTAGTTTTGTACATTAAAACTGTTTTTGATTTTGTCGTTTAATTGTTTTTTGTTTAAACAGCCTTATTTAAAAACAAGTAAGGAAGTCTAAGTTCAGGCGGAGCCGAACATTAAATACCCGGCGCAAGTATTGAATATATGTTTTTTCACCTTTCCGAAAGCTACCGCTAGATGGTAAACCGGGGTGTACCAATTTTGAGTAGCGTCCTTAAATTTCGAAATATTGCAGTTTCAAGCATTTCTGAAATTTACCGTTATATAAAAAGCGGCCCAGTTTTAGTCCACTTTCAATAATTTTCAACGTTTTGCTTTTATGTGGCAAGCACAATAATCATGCCGAGGTTGGTACAAATTGGTAGAACGGTTACCGAGATACATATATGTGATCATAAGTGGGCGGTGCCACGCCCATTTTCCAAAATTTTATCACAAACGTATTTCTTGGTTAGGAGTTGTTGCAAGCATAAATTTTGAATAAATTAGCTTTAATATTTACTGATTTATCGAAGATTTTGTATTTCTCTAAATTGGAATGTGGGCGTGGTTATTGTCCGATTTTTTTAAATTTTCGGCCATTTAGTATGCTGTACCAAGGCCAACAACTGTGCCAAGTTTGGAAGAAATCTGTGCAGCGGTTACCAAGTTATACACATGTAACCATAAGTGGGCGTGGCTACGCCCATTTTCCAAAAATTTATAATATTCTTATTTTTCGTCTGAAAATTATTACAAATATCCATTTTGAGTGAATTATCTTCAGTAGTTACTAAAATATCGCAGTTTTCGTATTTCTGAAAATTACCGTTATATGGGAAGTGGGCGTGGTTACTGTCCGATTTCGCCCATTTTCAATATCAACCTACCTAGGATTAACAGAAACCGACGTACCAAATTTCGTTGAGATATCTCAATTTTTGCTCGAGTTATCGTGTACACGGACGGACGGGCAGACGGACAAACGGACAGACGGACGGACAGACAGACATGGCTTAATCGATTTCTCTATTCATTCTGAGCATATATGTATACATTTGTCTATATCTATCTCGATTCGTTTTGGCTGTTACAAGCAACCGTTATGTGAACAAAATTAATATACCCTTGTGCACAAGTGCGCTCGGGTATAAAAAAATAGGCACTTGGAAAGCTGTTTAAAAATTGGTTAAAAATAATAAAAACAATTAATTTTTTTGTTACATAATTTGCCGTTGGCCTGCTTTGTGCATTAAAACTGTTTTTGATTTGGTCGTTTATTTGTTGTTTGTTTAAAACGCCTTATAAAAAAAAAAATATCGACTTGGAAAGCGGTTTAAAAATTGGTTACAAATAATAAAAACAATTAATTTTTTTGTTACATAATTTACCGTTTGGCTTGCTTTGTGCATTAGAACTGTTTTTGATTTTGTCGTTTAATGGTTTTTTGTTTTAACAACCTTATTTAAAAAAAAAATAATAAATAGGGACTTGGAAAGCGGTTTAAAAATTGGTTAAAAATAATAAAAATAATTGATTTTTTTGTTGCATAATTTGCCGCTTGGCTTGCTTTGTGCATTAGAACTGTTTTTGATTTTGTCGTTTAATGGTTTTTTGTTTAAACAGCCTTATTAAAAAAATAAAAAATAGGGACTTGGAAAGCGGTTTAAAAATTGGTTAAAAATAATAAAAACAATTAATTTTTGTGTTGCATAATTTGCCGTTTGGCTTGCTTTGTGCAATAGAACTGTTTTTGATTTTGTCGTTTAATGGTTTTTGGTTTAAGCAGCCTTATTTAAAAAAAAAATAGGGACTTGGAAAGTGGTTTAAAAATTGGTTAAAAATAATTGATTTTTTTGTTGCAAAACTTGCCGTTCGGCTTGCTTTGTGCATTAAACCTGTTTTTGATTTTGTCGTTTAATTGTTTTTTGTTTAAACAGCTTTATTTAAAAAAAAAATAGGGACTTGGAAAGCGGTTTAAAAATTGGTTACAATAATAAAAATAATTGATTTTTTTGTTGCATAATTTGCCGTTTGGCTTGCTTTCTTCATTAAAACTGTTTTTGATTTTGTCGTTTAATTGTTTTTTGTTTAAACAGCCTTATTTAAAAAACAAAAAAATAAATAAGGGCATGGAAAGCGGTTTAAAAATTGGTTAAAAATAATAAAAACAATTAATTTTTTTGTTGCCTAATTTGCCGTTTGGCTTGCTTTGTGCATTAAAACTGTTTTTGATTTTTTCGTTTAATTGTTTTATTGTTTAAACCGTGTTCCAAGTCAAATAAACGCTTGAGCAAAGTTGTGGCCGATTTAATTTGTTGGAATGAGAAATAAAGCAAAAGGTTTGTATTAATATTAAATATAAATTCGTGTTTATTCAATATCGATATTGGTATTAATATATGTATAGTTGGTTTTACAGGTTACCTTTGTTTTGACTCAGGAACACAATGGCTGGAACACGTCCTCTTTGATTCACTCACAAGGAAGTGACCGGTTTAAATTTCTTCTTACTGTTGCCTGTCGAACTGTATATTTACCGAAGGGACATTTTAGCATAAGTAACATAGTGGTAAACAGTTCGACAGTTGACATAACAATGAAGTTATGTTAAGCATTAGGGTGGGTCGAAAATACTGCGACAAATTTAGGCCGTTGGCCTAAACATGCCGGCCCCCTTTGCGAAGCGAAAAATCTGAATTCCACGTGTTCCGGCCACTATTTTCCAATTAACTACTTAATTTTAAAAACATTATCTAATAAAGTAAATGTTCTTCGTTGCCGTTGTCCGTGTACCTAAATTCTGTAAGGTAGAAGAAAGTATTATTTAAAGACGTGGGTTTCAAAAA
>NW_023476796.1:0-2940 GCF_013731165.1 Rhagoletis pomonella
CAAAAAATGTTCAGTGACTTTAACAAGTGCTCACATGTCGATTTTTTTTATTTATTTTATACGCAAAATATTTTTTGAATAATTGTTTTCTTTTTAGTATTTTTTTTTTTAAATATTGCTTTATACAAAATTTAGAAAAAAAATTAGAAAAAAGATTTTCTAACCTTTTAAACTGAAGATTTAGAACATTTCTGGGTATGCAGTTTTATAGCCCATACAATTTTTGTGTAATAAAGTGCACGTTTCAAACGGTTAATGAGTCTCATTGATTTAATTTTTTTAGCTTATTTTATTTTATATGGAAATCAAGTTTATATGAAAAAAGAGCATGAGTCAGAAAAAAAGTATTAAAAATAGAAACGATTTTTTTTTAGTCGCTTGAAACTTCGACTTTACTAGACTGAAATTGTGTGGGCTATAAAACCTGCAACCCCATTTTCCAAGCATACAATTTAAAAACTTCGAAATTTTGATGAAAATTTGTTGATTTTTTTTTTAATTTTGTATGAAATTTGAAACTTACATTTATATGGTTTTGGGTAAAATGTGAAAAATACTTTCTTAAATTTCCGATTGGCATTTACGCTTTTTTCCCCCATATACAATACGTGGAAAACTTTGAGCGTTTTGAGCACTCCCTAAATTTTTTATTTATTTCAAAATAAAAAAAATAACATATATTTTTTCTGGTATAGAACAATCCTAGGCGGTGGCGGCATTAAATATCCGACCTTATTTTTTCACATATATTTTTGGGCCACTTTAATGTAAATACATATGTATATATGTATATAAATTTCTAATTTATTGTCAACTACTTCTATAATAAATCGTTATGTATTTAGATAAAAGAAGATGTCAAATGGAACAATTAATTAAGGCAAACACATTAGTACATTAGGGTGTTCCAGAACTTAAGGAGTGATTTTTTTTCTGATAAATTCGATACGCTTACACTTTAATTTTTTTTTTGCTTTTGACCTAAATAGCATATAGACATATATATGAAGCTATATTGCTGTAGGCTCACGTGAAAACACACAAATAATCTCGGCTGGGATCAAATGCATATGATTTACGCAAAGAAAATAAAATTCTCAGTAGAACTGAAAAAAAATTATATTTCATAAAAATTAGCACTTTCGAGCAGCTAAAGTTATGTTGGTTAATATATATCGTATATACCGTATATCCATCACTTTTCGATAGGCCTGATATTAATTAATCATTCAAGATTTTTTGTTTTTTTTTTATGAAAAAAATTAAAAAATTCAAACTGTAACAGGGAAAAAATTAAAAAAAAAAAACAGATTCTGTGTCGATTCATTTCATTTGTGTTAAATACTTTACTGTTGCAAAAAAATCAAACTACTAGTGAAGAAAATCTATGGATAAATAAAAAAAAAAAATAGTGGTCAAATGAAAATGCACAAGAACTTTTTGGTACGAAATATGTGCAGGAAAGAATGTTACACATACGCCATGTGCACTCTTTCCATCTCATGTGTATTTCATACAAAAAAATCCTTACGCATTTTTATTTGACCATTAATTTATTTTGCTTGATTGTCTTAAAGGCCAGTATACAGCTCTCAAGAAAAGCAAAAACTCCATATAAAATGACTTACAAGAAATGGCTAAGAAATTTTCTTGTGTTAAATTTCCTTAAGGCAGTACGCACTTCATAATAAATTCCCTACGCTTTCTCTACGGTTTTCTAAAGTTTTTTTTGTGAAAAAAAGAGCACAAGGCAACCCATGTTTCCAACAGAAATATATGCCCGTACCATTATTTCTTCAGGAAAGAGTGAGGCAAAAGGCTGGTTAAGTATCAGTCGTCAAAATTCCTTGGACAAACACACGAAATAATGGCAATTTTTTTCTTGACCAAAAACTGTACACACATATGCATAGCGTTACCTAAATGTGAAAAGGCGCCAATTTAATTTTTTGAAATTGTTCAGGAGAGACGAAAAATCGATGTAGTTTCGAATTATCTGGCATTCTGCATCAAAAAGTAAATTTTGAAAAAAAGTGGACTTGGCAGATTTTTATGAAAAAAGATTTCCGGGACACCCTAATGTATATGTGTATGCATGTATGTATTTTGGCGGAAATATACATAAATGCGTTAAAATGATTTGTTAGAGCTGTCGTTTCTAGTTGGCCTTATCATCTAACTATCCACGCCTATTAATTTGTGTAGCAAAAACTTCAAAGCGGGTAGCATTGGTATACACACGTAATCTTACATACAAATGTAAGTAGATATGTACGCAAGTAAGTATATTAACGCAGTATGTTTCACTACGCTTTCTGAACGATTGGCTTAGCTGGAAGGATTTCTGGAACCGTAACCGCTTTTGTTTGACTTATTACTGTTAGCCCAGTAAAATTAGATAAATTTGGTAGGTGAATTGAAAAAAAAAAATTGTAACAGCGATTTTTTGGTGCAGTTTACTTATATTTGACTCCTAGATCATGCCACAAACTTTTTGTTTTAATTTCCACCCAAATTTATCTAATTTTTCTACGCTAATCACTATGTTTCGCACGTTCCCGGCCGTGATTTAAGCGACGTATAAAAAAAAAAGTGGTGAAAAATTAAATTCTCTACAACTTTGGAATTTCAATATGCTATGTATTTCCAACAGAAATTGTCAAAAAATGGCGAAAACCGTGACAATGTAAATTTTCTTAGCAGTTTTTGCTCATTTTTTACAATAAAAAATGCTATTTTTAAAAGACCTTCTATAACCCAAATGTGGGAAATTAAGTTCTCCACATACAGTTTCTGACCTTCTACCTTAAAGAGGCACATAAGAATTCGCATCGTTTTCTAAATGTTTGTTGGGTACTTGCATTTCCATTCGGATCTAAAAATTTTTTTTTTGTGTCGCTCGTCATTGAAATCGGTTTTTTATTTATTTTTTTCACTCAT
>NW_023476797.1:0-2940 GCF_013731165.1 Rhagoletis pomonella
GTCGAGAAAATTTCAGTTTTATTAAGTATAAATATCCACTTGATATTAATCGAACAAATTACAAAATCCGTGCTCGATTATCTCCTTTTTCCACAAAATTTCTATTAAATTCTTCACTAATTTCGTTTTTAGACAGTTTTCTGCACTTTACTTTTGCTTACTAAACGCTATTTAAGTGGCCTTTAATTTAATAATGAAACGAAATCGCACAAAAAAAGGATAACTTTTTGTTATTCACATTTTAATTTTGTGCCCGTTGTTTTTGTTGTTGCTATTCCTAGAGCGTTGTTTGGTAGCAGCAGTGTTGCCATTTTAGCCGTTTTCCGGCTAGATTTAGCCGGTTTCGATAGCAAACAGCCGGAGAAATTTCGATTTAGCCGGCAGCCGATTTGTTAGCCGTTTTGCAGAAAAAAATTAGCCGTTTTTTAGCCGATTTTGCTATTTGCCTTGTTTTCTTAAATTTCAAATATGTATATATGTTTCCATTTTTGACTAAGCGACCCAAAATCTGTTAGAAATGGCTACTGGCCTTATCGTGGAAAAAATTTTCATGTCAGGCAGGGTTGTATGAAATTGGGCCGATTTCGCTTATTTTTATTTTAAACGAAGAAGGGATTTTCTTCATAAAATGTTTGGTATAAATGTCTTAATTTTAAGTGTGAAGTTTTATTCGCAAACTTAGAAAATAAGAAATTATTTCACTGTTAAGACACTTAAGATACGTTTGTGTTTGGATATAGTGCCAACAAACAGAATAAATATTACATGTAGATGTTGTCTTCCCAGATAGCGCATATTCAATTCTGCCTAAATTACAAAACATCATTTTTGCCCACTCCCAAAGGTTTAAGGTAAGGGAAAAATAGATATTTTCAAGCAAGATGTATGTACACATATGTATTTTTTTAAACAAACTTTTTTGCTGAGAACTTATTTAAATTCCAAATTCCAAATTCTTATTTGAATGCCAACTTGAATTAAAGGAACCAACACTGAAGTGAGTCAAAATGAAAATCAAAGAGCACAAATTTCTATGTAAAGCAAAACTCTCTGGGAATCCTACGAGACATCTGCCGGTCATATGACCGGTCATCTAAATGGGAGATCTGCAGTCTTTTGGCATCATATTTTACATCAGAATTGAAGGGATTTCTGAAAAATCTGACCAGTTCTTTTGTGTAACTGTGATTTTGCATCCCTTGTCAACATATGGCCTCGGTTGATGTTAACTTAAGGTCGTTGTTTTACTGCCTTAAAATTGAAGGGAAATTTTTACAGCGTTTTTATGTGTATTGGTTTCTATTTGAGTGTATTGAGAATCGGTCAGTCTGAAAAGGCCTTGTCGTGAAGACAATAGGTTTGTTCGTCGAAAATCCAGCGAGAATTATCACTCAAAATATCAGATAGTAAGAAATGCTCCCAAATTGTCTCTCATGTAGAGAAAATTGCAATTTTCTGTACGAACGCAAATTTGCAAGTTTTTCTGCCAGCTAGTGTCTACGGTTGCATTTCAAACAAAAGAAATCTGTATAGAATTTTTAAAATTCTTTCAGAGGGGCAAAAAACAGGATCTACGTGTATATATCTGGTCAGTCCGACTTTCTTCAACATACGTTTCAATTTCTTTGTCGGGTTTACTATATCGACTCTGGTTGAGATTGCATTCCGATTAAGAATACAGTTTTTTTTTTGCCGAGTACCTTTTAAATCATTGGAATTAACTAAATTACTTAAGTAAACAAGTATTAACTTACATTTTTCATTTTAAAAGCGCCCCAGTTTGTAAATTTTTAAATTTAACAAACTTGGTTATTCAAATTATCGTCGACAAAAAATCCAACCATGTGCCACAATCATATGTTTTTCCTAATTGCAAATTCTTGCTGGCAAAATTTTTTCCGGCTCGAATTTATAACTTCTCTCCAAGAAATAGTCTTTTTACTCGTGATTTATTTAAATGAAACACGTGAAATTTAGTTGAAACATTTTAGCCGGTTTTATTTGCCAATTTAGCCGGTTCGTCCAAAAAGTTCTGGCAACACTGGGTAGCAGGCTGACTGCCTGCACGACGTCATTGTTGTTGTAGGTGATTGTTTTTATTTTTTTGCAAACAAAGTGCACAGGGTTGCATACGCTTAAGGTCAAGATGCCTCCCATATTAAATCTGCGCACAAAAGGGTTAAAACATGCGATACAATTTACGTTCTTTGGTTATATGAAAAAATGCTTCCGAAAGACTTCCTGCACTGAACAGTATAAGCTCTTACTGGAAGGTTTAAATTTTAGCCGGGTCAAAGCTCCATCATTTATTAATTTCCAGCTTAATTTTTACTTAAACCAATGTGGGTTATCTGCTTATATTTTATAAGTTTACAATAGAGAACAATAAGATAACCAGGCAGGTTCCGCAATTCACTTCCGAGTGAATTTCAACCCCTGCCAATTTTAATTCAATGGGAAGTTTACTGAAATTCAGTTGGAAGTTAATTGCAGAACCTGTTTGAACATAACAACCAGGCGAGTGTGTACAACCTCAATAATTTTTAACAGTAACCAAATTGGTGTGAGTACCCACAACTATTTCAACACTTCAGGGTATTACAAATATTTCTTTTTATTACGAATTCAATTCATGTTCATTTACTATTTTATTTTTACAAAATTAAAGTGTGGTCGTGTATCCCCAAGGATCTAATTTTTTGTTTAGCAGCCCAGCGATGATTCAGCCAATTTCGAAAGTAATTCCGCCAGCTTATATTTTGTGTACACTTTGTAAAGTTCCCGAGTTTCAGAAGCAATCTCGTCGGAGAGTTTTACACAGCCTTGGTAATCGCCTGCCACGTGTAGAACTTTATGCAATAGCAGCACCACTTCGGGCAAACAAATACTTCGCAATTTCTCTAATTGTATTTGACGATTTTCCCAATCCAAGGCAGTTAT
>NW_023476798.1:0-2940 GCF_013731165.1 Rhagoletis pomonella
CCTCTCTCAATTTTAGCGACACCTTGTAGTTTGGTATGCACCCGAGGGATGACGGAAAATCGTTCCAAATTACATCACCCTCCTACCCTGTCGGAAACACCAACAACTAAAATAGCAATGCGAAAATATTGCATTTTTCATCTAATCTATTGGAGAATAGTGAACATTTTAGTGCACTCCATTGCTTTGCAATTGAGGCTGCTTCAGCAAACGTTTTAGTGCACTCCATTGCTTTGCAATTAAGGCTGCTGCAGAAAACTGCAACGGCATCTCTGCGGGATTGATTAGTTAACTGGCTAATGGAGGCTGCGTGGAGCAGAAACAAAATCATTGTGAAGAAATGCTGTTAATATAATAATAGGGAAACATTTCGAGAACGGCTTTGCCGTGCCCTATGTACACAAAATGCACAGATTCGTCCCAGAGCTACACTTGCATCTACGCGTCTTGCATCTTGACGGCTGTCGCAATTTAACACACATCACTTAATTGTATTAGTTTTTACGCAGTCTTCAACTCAAAAATCACTCATAATTGCAAATTAACTGACTTTTCACTTATAATTCAAATTTCTCTTTCGCTGATTTGTAAACAAAGGTTTATTTACAAGTTACCACAACTGTCAAAATCGGCAAAACCAAAGTAGCGGTACCACTGACGGCGCCACCTTTGTTCGCAGCACCGTGTAATCAATGTGTATGCACTACCAATTGTGGCTTGGCTCTTCCCAATGGTGAAGAGTTACCTTTGCAGGACTATGCCTTGTTGACGCACAAACAGCACAGGCACGCACGTATTTTTCGATATCTTTATCGGTTGAAGGCCAATAAACATATCGGCGCGCTAACTGTTTCATTGTCGTTGTACCAATATGTGTGTAATGCAATTCTTGTAGAACTAACCCTTGCAACGATGTTGGAATAACGACCCTCGGACCTTTAAATAAGATGTCCGAATCAATAATGTACTCTGTATCAACCTTCCTCGTACCACGCAATTCGTATATAATTTTTGAAAAGGTTGCATCTTTTCCTGTCTCTGAGCGAATTGTGTTTAAGTTCAATTTTGTAGAGTTTATTTGATTTATAGTTGCAAAACAATTAAGATGGACTTCTTCATCTATGAAATTCCGTTGCAGTTGCCTGTATTTAATGGTGCTCTCGAAAGGCAATCGACGTTGACATTTTCTTCGCTTTTCTTAGTGATAACTTTATAATCATAGCCCTTTAGAAACGCGGCATAACGCTGAAGACGCGCAGAAGTCATTTGTGGTAATTTTGAATTTTGCGGAAAAATTCTGGACAATGGCTGGTTATCAGTTACGAGTTTGAATGAGCTCCCGAAAAGGTATTCGTGAAAATGTTTTACGGCAAAAACTATTGCTAAAGCCTCCGGGTCTAGCTGTGAATAATTTTGCTCAGCTGGGGTAAGCGATCTGGATGTGTGTGCTATAGGCTTTTCTTCGACCTTAATAATAGGTGCGTTCGCGTAGCTGTTAATTGTTCAAGTTTAACCAAAACTTACAGGTTTTTGCGTTCGCGTACGCAAAAAACTTGCAAAGTAGGGGAAATTGCGAGAGCAAAGTGACATTTCATTTTGAGGGGAAGCTGTTAGTTTCTGTTGGAAATATTTTTGCCAACAGCAATTTGCCAACAGGGAAACAGCTGGTTGGCATTTACGCAAATCACAAAATTGAATTCGATGGTTTGGAAGATAAAAATTACAAAATGCGACTAATTAAACTTGTAAGAAATAAGTAGTTATTTGTTTAATCAATAAACTGTGTCAGTATAACACCTTGCGATGACTTTTCGTACGTTTTAAATTTTACACTTTTGTATGTAAACAAAAATTATATCAGCTGTTTGTCTAACTTGCAAGTTTCTGCAAATTTTCTGTTCGCGAACTATTTTGGATATTTCTCTCTTGTGAGAGAACAAATGACATTTCGCCGGAACTTGGCAGTTGGTTGGTTTCTGCTGGAGATTTTAAACAAACGCACCTAATATGTGATAAAACCCCCGCTATCCCTGTAGGACTAGCGTCGCATGCAAGTTGAACTTCTAATTTTGGGTTGAATGGCATAAGAACTCTATCGCTGGCAATTCCTTCTTTTAATGTGTCAAAAGCTTTTCGGCATTTATTTGACCATTGAAAACGTGAATTTTTTTCAATAATTAACGTAGGGTGTAGTGATTGTTGAATTATTTGGCATGAATCTTGCATAGTAAAATTGCTTTGACTTTTTTAGTAGATTTATGCACTTTATTATACTGAATTGTATGCCCTAGGAATGAAATTTTTGTTTCAAAAACTTACATTTTGCAATATTTAAGTGTAGATCATGATTATCAAGCTGATTTAAGCATGCATCCAGGTTGGCCTTGCACTCTACCATAGATTTACCATTTACGACAATGTCGTCAAAATAGGATTCAGTGTTGGGAACATCGCGTAAAATTTGGTCAATGATTCTATTGAATTCTGCTGGTGCTGTTTTTATTCCAAATGAAAGCCGATTCATTACGTAAGTTCCCTTGTGCATGGAAAAAGTTTGAATCTGGCTTGATTCTTCATCAACTGGCACATGTAAGTATGCCTTGCATAAATCAAGTCGACAAAAGTATTTCGAGTCCCTCAGACTATTGAAAATTTGATCAATTCTTCTTATAGGGTAATGGGCGTCTACTAGCGTTCGATTTACTCCGACTTTATAATCGACGCACAATCGCACGCTCCCATCTGGTTTCGGAATAACCACTAGCGGCGATCCCCAATCACTGTTGTTCGTTTTTGTAATTATATTCGCTTTTTTTAATTCATTTAACTCCTTATCAACGCGATCTAATAATGCATATGGAATTTGACGATCTTTAGTATAAACTGGAGTAGCCCCCTCTCTCAATTTTAGCGACACCTTGTAGTTTGGTATGCACCCGA
>NW_023476799.1:0-2940 GCF_013731165.1 Rhagoletis pomonella
GACGGACGGACGGACGGACAGACAGTCACCGCTTAATCGATTTCTCTTTTCATTCTGATCATTTATGTATACATTTGTCTATATCTATCTCGATTCGTTTTGCCTGTTACAAACAACCGTTATGTGAACAAAGTTATAATACCCTTGTGCACAAGTGCGCTCGGGTATAAAAATTTTAAAAGTAGAAACAACGCTCCCTTATAAAAGTGGGTTTGTGGCATATATGTACGATAATTTCGCGCAAAGGATTCTTCGAAGATTTTTTCGGTTGTACGGAATCTGTACTATTTTTATTTTAGCTTTTTTAATATTTTTTCCAGATGGATAAAGAAATTTAAATTAATTTGAAAATGAACTTTTAAATTTAGGAAAAAAGACTTTTTTCCTAAATTCAATTTGTTTATTATTAATATCTATTTGCTATAAGGAGATTTGGTTTACTTTTTCACTTACCTCTGGATCTTTTAATTCTGTAGAATTGCTGAAAGCACGCGCCAGAGCCAATATATTATCACCTGTAGATTGTAGCGTTCCACGTGGTATAACATCAATCCTATCGAATTCCGTGTGGTACACATAGCCATTTTTAAAATGTGCAATATCCAAGCCTATAAAAGTGTGGTTTTTTTTTTTGACTTAGTAGCTCTATATATCATTATCACGAGCAAAGGCCCCAGGTGATTTTTGTTTTTTCACTTTTTTGTTAAAAATGTCACTTAGGGCCGTTTGCAATGCACATATTTACTCATTTGCAGGGGCTTACCAGGTATATCACCGAAATTTTTAAATATTCTAAAGTCTGTATCCGAAGGTATAATGCCGGATTGGAATAGTTCTTCTGCGAATGTTGTCGCAAACGAGCGTTTAGCGTTACGACGGTAGATCTGTAAATTAAAGTAAAGCGTTCAAACATGTCGGTTTTCACAACATAGAGGGAGGCATGTAAGAAGGGATTTTAATGATAATTTAAACTTTTTTTTTTATATGGAGATCGGACCCGTCTAATATATGTACATACATACATATGTAAATTAGAGTGCATACAAAAATTATTATACTCTAAGACTTCCGACTTCTCTCTACTTCCTTTCTGTCTGAAAAAAATTTTAATGTTCCCTCACGAGCATCAAGACACTTTCGAAATCTGTTTTTGAAGCCATGCGAAAGTAATTTTGACTTAAATGAATCATTCCGCTGTTTATGTCAATATTTTAACTCTCATTACAACACGTTTTCGATTTTTACTGTAAACAAAAATATTCTTTCCCCTTTCAATAAATGAAATAACATATCCAAGCAGCTGATCAGCTTTTTGGATCTTAACAAACTTAAAAAGCTACTGTTTCTCACGTCGCGGTATGACTTCTGACTAGGGCTGCTAGGTCTATCCGAATTTTTTGGATAACCAATTATCCGGATATTCGAACATCTGATTAAAACATCCGAATATCAGAATATCCGGATAACACAATTAACCGATATTAACCCGATATTCGAATTTTCAAATCTAGAAAAAAAACAGTTGTTTGTATATCAATAGAGTGTTCTGTTATTTATCTTGCAACTCAAAAGATTCCTTACTTTTGAGATAAATTGTTCGAATATATTCAAACATATTTTAGTAAAACGGGATGACCAAACGAATGGATATTAACCGGATATCAGAATTTTATCAATATACATGAATACCCGATCGCCTATCCTGATATCAGAATGAACGGATAGTCCCAGTTACACTTTTGACTAAATCCTATAAATCTGACGATTAATTATTTATACTGCCACTATCCAATTCCCATGTAAAATCGCTCGCTGATTCCGAAAATCAAGTTAATTTTTTTTCTATTTATAAGTTTTTGAGGTGTGTGCAATTTACCGCTATTCAGCTAAAAAAACAATTGGTTCTACTTAATTGCGTATATCTTATGAAACACTTAAACAATCCTAATACTAATTATTGAGATAGAGTGTACATGGCGTATGAGTAACATTCTTCCCACAAAATCTTTGCGCATTTTCATTTGACCACTCATTCCTTTTTTATTTATCTCTATTTCTTCATTAGTAGCTGAATTTTTTTGTAACAGAAGAAAATGTTGCCTTCTCACTGCCCTCTTCTTAGTATTTGTGCATAGAGGGCAAAGAGAAGGTATTCTTTTTTGGTAGAAACAAAAACGCCATAAGTAAATTTGACACAGATTCTGATATGTATTTTTTAAATTTTGTCCCTGCTAAAGTTTGAATTTTTTAATTTTTTCTTAAAAACTAATTAAAAATTATTAGTTTCCCAAAAACCGTCAGGATTATCGAAAAGTGATGTGTGGTAATAAAAAAAAAATGTATGTGAATACGTCGAGTTCTTAGACTTGTCAGGCGGTCCTACACATTAAGGTTCCTGTTCTACACATTTGAATATTGACGAGCAGACATGTATGTTAAACCAAAGCCCATAACGAAATTACGCGCTCATGAATTTCTTACAACTACAAACAGCTACTTACTTTCATTAACCATGGGTGATTAGGTCCGGATTGGAAGAGAATTTCGCGACCACCGCTACCTGATGAATCCAAGTTAATGACCGCTCTAATAATATATATTTTTATAGTCATGTACAATTTTCATCCGCAACCCATAAATCCCCACACTTACTTGCAATTCTTAGCCCATTCGTGTTGGGTAACAAAACCGTGTGAAGCCTGCAAAGGATTCTCTTCGGCGCCATTGAATAGAAATACAATTGGATGTGTGAAAGTTTGACGAGTTGTGGCGAGCACGCGCAGAGTCTCGAGCAGTATAACAACCATAGTGCCATCATCGCCGGCACCTATGTACAATTTTTCAAATAAGCAGACTCAAATACTCATCGCCCCACACTCAATCTCGATTTACTTACCTGGACTGCCAGGTTTCGAGTCAAAATGGCTGTTCATGAGTAAG
>NW_023476800.1:0-2940 GCF_013731165.1 Rhagoletis pomonella
GTTCCTGAGAAGGAAAAAGAAAGTTCTGTACAATTACGCCGAAAAAAGATTTTTTTTGCAAAAGTCGAAAAATTTAAATTTTTGAAAAAAATAAAATTTAAAACTGTTCTGAGTAGCTTTTCAAGAGTTCTAGAGTTCCTGAAAAGGAAAAAAAACTTCTGCAAAATAGTTAAATTTTTGAAAAAAAATAAAGTTTAACCCTGTTCTGAGTAGTTTTCCAAAAGTTCTAGAGCTCCTGAAAAGGAAAAAGAAAGTTCTGCAAAATTACGCCGAAAAAACCCCTTTTTTAAGTCAAAAAAAGCAAAATTAAAAAAAAAAATTATGCACAATTACGTTGAAAAAATAATAATCGTTTTCCAAACAAAATACATTGGGCGTCAAGAGAAAAGCGTGAATAACTTTCGTCTCAATGCTTTGCCGCAAATTTTTTTTTTGCAAATAATTACTAATAGAACTTACAACAATATTAGCCCAAAACGCGATGCTAAAGCCTTTGAGATGTCAGTAATATTTAAAAAAAAATTTAATAACTTTTATAAAAAAAATGTATGGCCAAATAAAAAATAAAAATGGGAAGAAAACACTATACTATGTCATTAATTTTAGTTTTGACTTAATTTTGAACTATTGTAAAAGTTGCCATTGAATTTTGATAATTTTATTTCTTTACGGTCTTGCAAATTTTCTTATACATATGTATGTATACAGCTATAGTCAAAGATTTAGCACCAAAATTCAAATAGATATTGATTGCAACTTAAGTATGTTTATTTATTTTTTTAATAATTTTCATATATAATTACGGTGACCATCCGTCCTGTATTATACGGGACAGTCCCCTTTTTTTGTCCGTTGTCCTGGTAATTTATTTCATACGGGACGCCAAATGTTCTGTATTTCTTTCAGTGTCCCCTATTTGTCCCGTATTCGGTATTTTGGCGCCTTAACAGCTCATAAAAATGACATGCCTATGAACCAGTTTTTATTTCTAAATCTGGATGCTTGCGATTCGAATCGAGGAACACATATCGATGGCTGAGTGGAAGATCGATCTATCTCGGCAGCCAGTTCGAAAACGCCCTACCTTAGAAAAATTTTCAGGAACGCCCTACTTCAGAATTTTATTGAAATACGATTATAGTTTAAAAAACTAAAACCTCTATTATAATTTCCATTCGTACTGTCATCAGGTATGGAACTTGAGAATAGAAATCGCTGCATCTTTTAGGCGCATCAATATTACATAGCTACATCCCGAGCTAATAAAAGAGAATTTGGTTGAAGAACATCGTATTTCAGAATCCGGTTAAAAATCGCCTTATCTCAAACGAAAATATATTGAAAATGTGCTGAGATAGGGCGTTTTTGAACTGAATTCTGAGATAGGGCATTTTCCAATGAAATTATAAAATAGGGCGTTGTTGAAAAATTTGCTGACATAGGGCGTTTTCGAACTGGCTGCCGAGATAGGTCGATCTTCCACTCAGCCATGGATATGTAGATGGTTTCTGAAGTTATAATTATGCGCTAAAATTTCAAACTTTGTTTACGTATATGGATTGCTGTCCAATGTGCCGGGTGTGAAGGCAATTCTCAAATTTTGTGAAGAGATGTTCATTAGGAGTGCAATGGGGTATAGTCGTTGTGCTGGGTATGCAGTTACTGTCGCACGGCTACACTCAATCCCGACTCTTGCGTCCTCGATTGCGCACTCTGTGCAACGTGAGCAACTCATGTGCGAGATGTGGTAACCAATCCGAGTGGAGCCTTGGGTCACGGCAGAAAGAGAGGGAGCTTTGGTGGGGCCACTCCGACTTATTCGGTTTAAGGGCTCACTGAAGTCTGCAGCGTCTGTTCACCAGTAGGTGCAGGTGCAAGCGGGTGTGTGTCTTGGAGCAAGCGGCCCGCTTTATAAACGTGCATTCGGTTACGAAACCACCCCCGTCCCAACAATGGGTTGTGCGCTGGGTTTGGGACCCGCCACGTAAAAACAGGCTCCAACGAAAAAGAGGTACGAAGCTTCGGATGAGAACCACGGCAATCCATTAAAGGACTACGATTTGACGGCATGCACCTGGAATGTCCGAACCCTTAATGGGGAGGGTGCCTCTGCCCGGCTGGTTGAAGTCCTCGTAAGAGCGAAAGCTGACCTCACCGCCAGCCAAGAAATGCGTTGGATGGGGCAAGGCAAGCAATGCCTGGGGCCTTGCGACGTATACTACAGCTGCCATGTACAGGAGCGCTAATTCGGTGTTGGATTTGTGCTGGGAAAGAGACTCCGTCGCCGAGTACTGTCGTTCACCCCGGTGGGCGAGCGTCTAGCCATAACCCGCATCAAAGCCAAATTCTTCATCATCTGGCTGATCGGCGCCCATGCCCCGACGGAAGAGAAGGATGAGGTATCCTAGGATCTCTTCTATGAGCGCTTGGAGCGAACGTATGAGCGCTGCCCCCGCCACGATACCAAAGTCGTGCTTGGCGACTTCAATGCCAGGGTGGGCAAGGAAGGGATCTTTGGAACCACCGTCGGAAAATTCAGCCTCCACGACGAAACGTCCGACAACGGACTGAGGCTGATCGACTTCACCGGGGCCCAAAACATGGTAGTATGCAGTACTAGGTTCAAGAATAAAAAGATTTATCAAGCTACGTGGCTGTCTCCAGATCGAAAAACGAGAAATCAAATCGATCATGTTGTGATAGGCGGAAGGCATGCTTCCAGCGTTTTGGACGTACGTACACTTCGAGGGCCAAACATCGACTCGGACCACTATCTTGTTGCAGCCAAGATACGCACCCGCCTCTGTGCAGAAAAAGCCCAAATATGCAAGGAAAGCTTAACGTCGAAAAGCTGCAATCACAGCAGACAGCCAATGCATTCACTACTCGACTCTCACACCTGCTCTCAGAGAGCACTCTTCTACAAACCGACATATGCGA
>NW_023476801.1:0-199 GCF_013731165.1 Rhagoletis pomonella
GAGAGAGACAACTGTCAATTTATCGAACCTTGTATTATTGAATCATGCCATATATGTAATACTCCTATATTGGCAGTAAGAGCTAGTACCGTCCGAAAACACTACAGTACAGATATATCAATAAACACGTACGAAAGAAAAAGAACACATACTGTTACGATTATCCTCGAAACCTTGAGGGATTACCCAAATATACTCG
>NW_023476801.1:209-2940 GCF_013731165.1 Rhagoletis pomonella
TGCCTATTTCTCCTTGTTCGCTTTGTGTTGCCGCAGTATTCGCCACAATACGTTTATAAATAAACATGTACACGACACATTTACAAAACCGACACTCAAGTACACAATACCCACCAAACAATTTGTGTTGCCGGCAATAAGAAAACGTGTCGCCCTCGGAAACAAATTTATTGCCGGTAATATTGCCATCGAATCGATTTCCTATTACCGGTCGCTCTAAAACGTCCGCCGAAGGCAACTCGCCTGGGCGAGTCGTTTTCTTATTGCCTGAATGAGTCTTTTTCTTATCGCTTCAGGCGATATTTGGAATAATTTTATTCTTTTTAATACTTCATTTATTTTTCTGTATACCAAATTGCAACTTACAATCGGAATTAATTCATTTTCTCGCTGTGAGGCTTCCTATTTTATCAATCTTGTTCTTGGGCATAATTTAGATGCTTTTGGCCAATACTATTGACGCCATATTCATAAGTTTCGGAATTTTTGAGAACTTTTTTATTCAAAATTGACATGAATGAAGTGATGTTGCCGATTTGTCACCACAGCAATAAATCGGTGAGTCGCCAATTTGTTGCCATTGACGATTGTTGCCTATTTCTCATGTTTTGCATGGTGGGTAGGTTCATTCCTTATCTTTTTGGACTAAAATCTGAAAAGCAAAATGCGCTCACTAAAAGAGAGTAATAGGAAAAGTAAAGGAACGCAAAAAACCAAATTTTTAGTCCAAAGAATGGCAACAACAAAACTAACGTCAAATAAGAACAGAAATGTATGTACAAAACACATTCACACAAGCACAAGCACAATAAACACTTGCTATATCAATTATTTTTTGCCTCCTTCCAATTTCAATTCATTTTTTTTACTTTTTAGATTATTCTCACTTTTTGCGTATTCTTTAATCTCCGTTAATTTAAATTCAGTTGAGTTTGACACTTTTCAGGATTTTGCCAGAAAAAATTCTTCTGACTACTTCGGACTGATGAGAGTCGCTCTCACTGACTGTTGCTCTCTCATTTTTGCTGTCATTTCTGAGTTAAGGAACGCTTTTTGGACTAAATCTGACTACTTCGGACTTTTTCTGACTATTTCTGGGAGATAAGGAACGCGCATAATATATTGACAAAAACAGTACTAGACTGCTGCTTACACATTAGGAGCGTTCCTTATCTCCCAGAAATAGTCAGAAAAAGTCCGAAGTAGTCAGATTTAGTCCAAAAAGCGTTCCTTAACTCGGAAATTACAGCAAAAATGAGAGAGCAACAGTCAGTGAGAGTGACTCTCATCAGTCCGAAGTAGTCAGATTTAGTCAGAAGAATTTTTTCGGGCAAAATCCTGAAAAGTGTCAAACTCAACTGAATTTAAATTAACGGAAATTAAAGAATACGCTAAAAGTAAGAATAATCTAAAAAGTAAAAGAAATGAATTGAAATTGGAAGAAGGCAAAAAATAATTGATATAGCAAGTGTTTATTGTGCTTGTGCTTGTGCTTGTGTGAATGTGTTTTGTACATACATTTCTGTTCTTTTTTGACGTTAGTTTTGTTGTTGCCATTCTTTGGACTAAAAATTTGGTTTTTTGCGCTCCTTTACTTTTGCTGTTATTCTCTTTTAGTGAGCGCATTTTGCTTACGCTCTGGCATTTTGACACTTTTCAGATTTTAGTTCAAAAAGATAAGGAATGAACCTTAAATCTGACTACTTCGGACTGATGAGAGTCACTCTCACTGGGTGTTGCTCTCTCATTTTAGCTGTCATTTCCGAGTTAAGGAACGCTTTTTGGACTAAATCTGACTACTTCGGACTTTTTCTGACTATTTCTGGGAGATAAGGAACGCTCCTAATATAGAAGTATTACATATATGATTCATACACAAACAGACATTCTGCCATTGTTTCTTTAGCTGTCATTTCCGAGTTAAGAAACGCTTTTTGGACTAAATCTGACTACTTCGGACTTTTTCTGGCTATTTCTGGGAGATAAGGAACGCTCCTAATGCATTTATAAGCTTAGATGAATACCCTTAATGAAACGACATCATCTTTTATAATTCTTTCAATCTGAGTTTTGTGTTTAATCCCAAACGATATTATTTTCTTATGCAAATTGCGATAACTTGATCCTCATGGCCGAGGAGCCATTTTGCGACTGCTCATAGCCTCTTAATTATTTTTTTTTTGGCACAGTAGCTGTTATTGAGGCATCACTGTTGTGCTAAAATTTCAAATGTCATCGAATTGCGCGGGCGCTTTGCTTCAATAAAAGTAGAATAAAACAAAAGACTTGGCGTCAGTTTTTGCATGAAAAAATCTTTACAGATTAGTGTGCATTGATCCAATAAAATTTTAGCGAGAATGTCGTCGAAGAAGTTAAATAAAAGTGGCAGTACAGGTTCAAGTGGTAGCGGTACGCCCAGTAATACGCTGTTCAAATATTTTGCACGATCGCCGGCCACAGCAGAAAAGAAGAAAATTCCCAGGACACCCAGTGTGGAAGAAACCAAGAAGTTCGAAAAGGATGTGGAAAAGGAGAACTTGGGGAATGGGCACAGAATAGATGATGAAGAACCTTCAGCTAAACGAAAACTAGAAAAAGAACTCAAGCAGACGCAAATGGAGGTTGATGAGGACAAAGAGGATGAGGATATTACCATTAAACGGCCGCACAAGAAGAGGCAACGAATAATAGATTCCGATGATGAAGAGGAGGTTAAGTCAAAAGGAAAAAC
>NW_023476802.1:0-2940 GCF_013731165.1 Rhagoletis pomonella
TGCATTACTCCAGACGCATCGTCAGCATAATACTATTTCGCATACTTGTGAAATAGCATCAACCCATAATGCAAGTGAGGGAACTAACGGACGAACTTATTCACAGACAACAATTATGCAACAGGTACGCCGCTGCTGGACATTGGCTATAAAGGGAAGCAGCGGACACAAAGCAGGCGGTCGAGTTCGGGCCGGTAACGCTACGGTTTAGATTAAGAATTGTAATTGTAATTAAGTAAATAGAATAAACTGTGTTAGATTCTAAAATTTGTGTTGTAGATTTGTAACTCGTAGTTAGAACTATTGGGCGCGTTGGCCCAACTAAATTATTTTTTTGACTTATACGGACCTAACGTCCGTAACTGGCGCCCGAGCAGGGACTCGGTGCGTCGTGTGCAAGAAAAAGTGGAAAAAAGCAAAAAAAGGATTCTTTAGTCCAAGTGTAAAAGAGCCTTGAGCCAAAAAGTGAGAACCCTAAATATAAAATTTTTTTTTTTCTAATAAGCAACAAAAAGCTTAAAGAAAAGAGGCCTTGAGCCAAAAAGTGTAGAAAGAAAAAAAGGCAAAAAGGCCTAAGTGGAAAAAAGGGCAAAAAGCCTAAGAGGGAAATTCAAAGATCTAAGTGAACTAAGTGAACTACTAAATAATGAACCTTGTGTTCTTGTAAGTATAATCTAGACACGCAACATTTTTTGATTATTTACAGATGGAGGAACTCAGAACCAATGTGACCAACCTAACCGGGGCCGTCAATGCCCTGCTAGAGAAGATGAAGACGCTGGAAAGGCGCGTCATGGAAATTGATAGTGCCAGAAATACACTCAACACACCACCTCAATCCAACGAGGTGGAAGAAGTGGTGGCACAAGCCCCGTAACCGAGGCGGACTTTCGCGACATAAGTCGTCTGCCTGATTGTGTCAAAGAACTTCAGATTTTTGATGGAAGCCCGGTACACTACGTGTCCTGGGTACATTCCGTGGAAACAATCCTTTCGGATTTTGCTGTAGTGAAAGGGAAACCCCTTTACCGCGCCATATTGCAGCACATTCGTCAAAAAGTGCGTGGTGCGGCAGATTCTGCCTTGGTCTCTTACAATATCTTTGACAACAATTGGCCAAAGATAAAGGAGTGTCTCTCATTGCATTACGCGGACAAGCGTGATATCCGCACCCTAGAACATCAGCTGCATCAACTGCAGCAGAGAGGTTCTAGAATTGATGAGTTTTATGCTAAAGTAAACCATCAATTCTCATTGATAATTAATAAATTAAAGACCGAGTCCTACACGGACGAAACTGTAAGGGTTCTTGTGGACACTTACAGAAATAGAGCGCTTGACGTCTTCATTCGTGGGCTAAATGGGGAGCTTTCCAGAATGCTCCTTGTCCAACGCCCCAAGACTCTCCCTGAGGCCTATTCGGCTTGCTTGGAACTTCAGAACGTCAACTATCGAAATTTTTCACTACATTCTAACCAGAGTAACAACCACGTAGTTGTCCCTATTAATAATATAAATGAAGCTAGACATTCTTTCGAAGCTAAACCACCGGCGGTCCCTCCACGACCTACCTGGCGTCAACAGGATCGCAAGCCACAGTATGGCAATAACCAACGTTTTTCAGGAAATAATCGCTCTCCATCAACTAATCCAGTTAAAACCCTCCCCCCCCCGTCGAAAAAATGGAGGTCGACGGCTCTACCCAATCACGAACCGTGAATTATATGAATCGCCCTAATCCTTTTAAATGGGCGGCAAGTTCGGAGAACTTTCCAAGGAAACAGCAGAGGCTCTTCCATTCCACCACCGGCACTACCGATGACGATACTAAAACCGAAGATGAGGCAGGAAGTCAAGGAGAAAGGGATTTTCTTTCAGAGGGCCGTCTAGCGTACCATACCTAGAGTACACGCTCCCTGACGGTCGCATCCTAGACTTCCGGACTGGAGGTGACCCTGTAGATGAGGTATTTAATGTGAATTCTGCCGGGGGGCAGGTACAGATTAACAAAAAAATAGGATTAAGATTTTTTAAAGATATAGGATTCCCTTCTAAAATAGTGTTCTTCGTCCTGCCAGGACTTAAATCCTTCGCCGGCATTATTGGCGATGATACGTTAAGGATGTTAGGAGCCATTGTTGACAGGAAAAACAATCACCTAGACACTAGACAACAGGTAGACCAATTATTGGAAAAATATTCGGACCTTTTCCTTCCCCTTAACGGTAACGAACTTGTAGACACAAGTGTCCGAGCCGAAATACGGACAACCACTCCTGAACCTATCTATAGTAAGAGCTATCCTTACCCAGTATGCATGAGAGAAGAAGTAGATAGACAAATAAATGAGCTGCTTGATGAAGGGGTAATACGGCCATCCAAAAGTCCTTACAATTCCCCGATTTGGGTGGTGCCGAAAAAACCGAAACCAAATGGGGAGAAACAGTATCGCATGGTGGTCGACTATAAGCGGCTGAACGCTGTTACGATAGCTGACACCTATCCCATCCCTGATATAAACGCAACGTTATGTAGCCTTGGCAAAGCCGACTTTTATACGACGATTGATTTGCCCTCCGGATTCCACCAAATTCCAATGAAGGATTCTGACATCCCGAAGACTGCCTTCTCCACGATGAACGGCAAATATGAATTCCTTCGCTTGCCGTTCGGTCTGAAAAATGCGCCTGCCATATTCCAGAGAATGATAGACGATGTCCTGAAAAAGTACATCGGGAAAATATGTTACGTCTACATTGACGACATAATAGTATTCGGTAGGGACGCAAAAGAACACCTTGATAACGTGGAGAAAGTCTTCGCAACACTCCTAGAAGCGAATCTGAAGGTAAATCTAGAAAAGACGTGTTTCTTCGAAAAGGAAGTTGAATTCCTTGGCTACATAATTACTCCCGATGGAGTACGCGCTGATCCGAAAAA